>NW_027137135.1:0-163086 GCF_040869045.1 Eurosta solidaginis
ATTAAAAAAAAACGCAATATGTAGGCTACACGAGAACGGAGACGTCGAGTAACCAAAACAAATGCGTTAAACAAATTCGTACACGTTATTTATCAATTTAACTCTAGAATTAAAGGATATACAACGAGAAACAACGTTTGACAACCTTTAAACAGTTTTAATAACTATCTCAAAAATTATCGCTCTGATGCAAACAACTGATGAGTTATCTACTTAAATATGATGAACAAAACGACTTACGTATTTTAAACATGCCAACCTTTAGCCCGGTAAGCAAATTAAAAAAAAAACGCAATATGTAGGCTACACGAGAACGGAGACGTCGAGTAACCAAAACAAATGCGTTAAACAAATTCGTACACGTTATTTATCAATTTAACTCTAGAATTAAAGGATATACAACGAGAAACAACGTTTGACAACTTTAAACAGTTTTAATAACTATCTCAAAAATTATCGCTCTGATGCAAACAACTGATGAGTTATCTACTTAAATATGATGAACAAAACGACTTACGTATTTTAAACATGCTAACCTTTAGCCAGGTAAGCAAATTAAAAAAAAAACGCAATATGTAGGCTACACGAGAACGGAGACGTCGAGTAACCAAAACAAATGCGTTAAACAAATTCGTACACGTTATTTATCAATTTAACTCTAGAATTAAAGGATATACAACGAGAAACAACGTTTGACAACCTTTAAACAGTTTTAATAACTATCTCAAAAATTATCGCTCTGATGCAAACAACTGATGAGTTATCTACATAAATATGATGAACAAAACTACTTACGTATTTTAAACATGCTAACCTTTAGCCAGGTAAGCAAATTAAAAAAAAAACGCAATATGTAGGCTACACGAGAACGGAGACGTCGAGTAACCAAAACAAATGCGTTAAACAAATTCGTACACGTTATTTATCAATTTAACTCTAGAATTAAAGGATATACAACGAGAAACAACGTTTGACAACCTTTAAACAGTTTTAATAACTATCTCAAAAATTATCGCTCTGATGCAAACAACTGATGAGTTATCTACTTAAATATGATGAACAAAACGACTTACGTATTTTAAACATGCTAACCTTTAGCCAGGTAAGCAAATTAAAAAAAAAACGCAATATGTAGGCTACACGAGAACGGAGACGTCGAGTAACCAAAACAAATGCGTTAAACAAATTCGTACACGTTATTTATCAATTTAACTCTAGAATTAAAGGATATACAACGAGAAACAACGTTTGACAACCTTTAAACAGTTTTAATAACTATCTCAAAAATTATCGCTCTGATGCAAACAACTGATGAGTTATCTACTTAAATATGATGAACAAAACGACTTACGTATTTTAAACATGCTAACCTTTAGCCCGGTAAGCAAATTAAAAAAAAAACGCAATATGTAGGCTACACGAGAACGGAGACGTCGAGTAACCAAAACAAATGCGTTAAACAAATTCGTACACGTTATTTATCAATTTAACTCTAGAATTAAAGGATATACAACGAGAAACAACGTTTGACAACCTTTAAACAGTTTTAATAACTATCTCAAAAATTGTCGCTCTGATGCAAACAACTGATGAGTTATCTACTTAAATATGATGAACAAAACGACTTACGTATTTTAAACATGCTAACCTTTAGCCCGGTAAGCAAATTAAAAAAAAAACGCAATATGTGGGCTACACGAGAACGGAGACGTCGAGTAACCAAAACAAATGCGTTAAACAAATTCGTACACGTTATTTATCAATTTAACTCTAGGATTAAAGGATATACAACGAGAAACAACGTTTGACAACCTTTAAACAGTTTTAATAACTATCTCAAAAATTATCGCTCTGATGCAAACAACTGATGAGTTATCTACTTAAATATGATGAACAAAACGACTTACGTATTTTAAACATGCTAACCTTTAGCCAGGTAAGCAAATTAAAAAAAAAACGCAATATGTAGGCTACACGAGAACGGAGACGTCGAGTAACCAAAACAAATGCGTTAAACAAATTCGTACACGTTATTTGTCAATTTAACTCTAGAATTAAAGGATATACAACGAGAAACAACGTTTGACAACCTTTAAACAGTTTTAATAACTATCTCAAAAATTATCGCTCTGATGCAAACAACTGATGAGTTATCTACTTAAATATGATGAACAAAACGACTTACGTATTTTAAACATGCTAACCTTTAGCCAGGTAAGCAAATTAAAAAAAAAACGCAATATGTAGGCTACACGAGAACGGAGACGTCGAGTAACCAAAACAAATGCGTTAAACAAATTCGTACACGTTATTTATCAATTTAACTCTAGAATTAAAGTATATACAACGAGAAACAACGTTTGACAACCTTTAAACAGTTTTAATAACTATCTCAAAAATTATCGCTCTGATGCAAACAACTGATGAGTTATCTACTTAAATATGATGAACAAAACGACTTACGTATTTTAAACATGCTAACCTTTAGCCCGGTAAGCAAATTAAAAAAAAAAACGCAATATGTAGGCTACACGAGAACGGAGACGTCGAGTAACCAAAACAAATGCATTAAACAAATTCGTACACGTTATTTATCAATTTAACTCTAGAATTAAAGGATATACAACGAGAAACAACGTTTGACAACCTTTAAACAATTTTAATAACTATCTCAAAAATTGTCGCTCTCATGCAAACAACTGATGAGTTATCTACTTAAATATGATGAACAAAACGACTTACGTATTTTAAACATGCTAACCTTTAGCCAGGTAAGCAAATTAAAAAAAAAACGCAATATGTAGGCTACACGAGAACGGAGACGTCGAGTAACCAAAACAAATGCGTTAAACAAATTCGTACACGTTATTTATCAATTTAACTCTAGAATTAAAGGATATACAACGAGAAACAACGTTTGACAACCTTTAAACAGTTTTAATAACTATCTCAAAAATTATCGCTCTGATGCAAACAACTGCTGAGTTATCTACTCAAATTTGTTGAACAAAACGACTTACGTATTTTAAACATGCTAACCTTTAGCCAGGTAAGCAAATTAAAAAAAAAAACGCAATATGTAGGCTACACGAGAACGGAGACGTCGAGTAACCAAAACAAATGCGTTAAACAAATTCGTACACGTTATTTATCAATTTAACTCTAGAATTAAAGGATATACAACGAGAAACAACGTTTGACAACCTTTAAACAGTTTTAATAACTATCTCAAAAATTGTCGCTCTGATACAAACAACTGATGAGTTATCTACTTAAATTTGATGAACAAAACGACTTACGTATTTTAAACATGCTAACCTTTAGCCCGGTAAGCAAATTAAAAAAAAAACGCAATATGTAGGCTACACGAGAACGGAGACGTCGAGTAACCAAAACAAATGCGTTAAACAAATTCGTACACGTTATTTATCAATTTAACTCTAGAATTAAAGGATATACAACGAGAAACAACGTTTGACAACCTTTAAACAATTTTAATAACTATCTCAAAAATTGTCGCTCTGATGCAAACAACTGCTGAGTTATCTACTCAAATTTGTTGAACAAAACGACTTACGTATTTTAAACATGCTAACCTTTAGCCCGGTAAGCAAATTAAAAAAAAAACGCAATATGTAGGCTACACGAGAACGGAGACGTCGAGTAACCAAAACAAATGCGTTAAACAAATTCGTACACGTTATTTATCAATTTAACTCTAGAATTAAAGGATATACAACGAGAAACAACGTTTGACAACTTTTAAACAGTTTTAATAACTATCTCAAAAATTATCGCTCTGATGCAAACAACTGATGAGTTATCTACTTAAATATGATGAACAAAACGACTTACGTATTTTAAACATGCTAACCTTTAGCCAGGTAAGCAAATTAAAAAAAAAACGCAATATGTAGGCTACACGAGAACGGAGACGTCGAGTAACCAAAACAAATGCGTTAAACAAATTCGTACACGTTATTTATCAATTTAACTCTAGAATTAAAGGATATACAACGAGAAACAACGTTTGACAACCTTTAAACAATTTTAATAACTATCTCAAAAATTGTCGCTCTGATGCAAACAACTGCTGAGTTATCTACTCAAATTTGTTGAACAAAACGACTTACGTATTTTAAACATGCTAACCTTTAGCCCGGTAAGCAAATTAAAAAAAAAAACGCAATATGTAGGCTACACAAGAACGGAGACGTCGAGTAACCAAAACAAATGCGTTAAACAAATTCGTACACGTTATTTATCAATTTAACTCTAGAATTAAAGGATATACAACGAGAAACAACGTTTGACAACCTTTAAACAGTTTTAATAACTATCTCAAAAATTGTCGCTCTGATGCAAACAACTGATGAGTTATCTACTTAAATTTGATGAACAAAACGACTTACGTATTTTAAACATGCTAACCTTTAGCCCGGTAAGCAAATTAAAAAAAAAACGCAATATGTAGGCTACACGAGAACGGAGACGTCGAGTAACCAAAACAAATGCGTTAAACAAATTCGTACACGTTATTTATCAATTTAACTCTAGAATTAAAGGATATACAACGAGAAACAACGTTTGACAACCTTTAAACAGTTTTAATAACTATCTCAAAAATTGTCGCTCTGATGCAAACAACTGATGAGTTATCTACTTAAATTTGATGAACAAAACGACTTACGTATTTTAAACATGCTAACCTTTAGCCCGGTAAGCAAATTAAAAAAAAAACGCAATATGTAGGCTACACGAGAACGGAGACATCGAGTAACCAAAACAAATGCGTTAAACAAATTCGTACACGTTATTTATCAATTTAACTCTAGAATTAAAGGATATACAACGAGAAACAACGTTTGACAACCTTTAAACAATTTTAATAACTATCTCAAAAATTGTCGCTCTGATGCAAACAACTGCTGAGTTATCTACTCAAATTTGTTTAACAAAACGACTTACGTATTTTAAACATGCTAACCTTTAGCCCGGTAAGCAAATTAAAAAAAAACGCAATATGTAGGCTACACGAGAACGGAGACGTCGAGTAACCAAAACAAATGCGTTAAACAAATTCGTACACGTTATTTATCAATTTAACTCTAGAATTAAAGGATATACAACGAGAAACAACGTTTGACAACTTTTAAACAGTTTTAATAACTATCTCAAAAATTATCGCTCTGATGCAAACAACTGATGAGTTATCTACTTAAATTTGATGAACAAAACGACTTACGTATTTTAAACACGCTAACCTTTAGCCAGGTAAGCAAATTAAAAAAAAAACGCAATATGTAGGCTACACGAGAACGGAGACGTCGAGTAACCAAAACAAATGCGTTAAACAAATTCGTACACGTTATTTATCAATTTAACTCTAGAATTAAAGGATATACAACGAGAAACAACGTTTGACAACCTTTAAACAGTTTTAATAACTATCTCAAAAATTATCGCTCTGATGCAAACAACTGATGATTTATCTACTTAAATATGATGAACAAAACGACTTACGTATTTTAAACATGCTAACCTTTAGCCAGGTAAGCAAATTAAAAAAAAACGCAATATGTAGGCTACACGAGAACGGAGACGTCGAGTAACCAAAACAAATGCGTTAAACAAATTCGTACACGTTATTTATCAATTTAACTCTAGAATTAAAGGATATACAACGAGAAACAACGTTTGACAACCTTTAAACAGTTTTAATAACTATCTCAAAAATTATCGCTCTGATGCAAACAACTGATGAGTTATCTACTTAAATATGATGAACAAAACGACTTACGTATTTTAAACATGCTAACCTTTAGCCCGGTAAGCAAATTAAAAAAAAAAACGCAATATGTAGGCTACACGAGAACGGAGACGTCGAGTAACCAAAACAAATGCGTTAAACAAATTCGTACACGTTATTTATCAATTTAACTCTAGAATTAAAGGATATACAACGAGAAACAACGTTTGACAACCTTTAAACAGTTTTAATAACTATCTCAAAAATTGTCGCTCTGATGCAAACAACTGATGAGTTATCTACTTAAATATGATGAACAAAACGACTTACGTATTTTAAACATGCTAACCTTTAGCCCGGTAAGCAAATTAAAAAAAAAACGCAATATGTGGGCTACACGAGAACGGAGACGTCGAGTAACCAAAACAAATGCGTTAAACAAATTCGTACACGTTATTTATCAATTTAACTCTAGGATTAAAGGATATACAACGAGAAACAACGTTTGACAACCTTTAAACAGTTTTAATAACTATCTCAAAAATTATCGCTCTGATGCAAACAACTGATGAGTTATCTACTTAAATATGATGAACAAAACGACTTACGTATTTTAAACATGCTAACCTTTAGCCCGGTAAGCAAATTAAAAAAAAAACGCAATATGTAGGCTACACGAGAACGGAGACGTCGAGTAACCAAAACAAATGCGTTAAACAAATTCGTACACGTTAATTATCAATTTAACTCTAGAATTAAAGGATATACAACGAGAAACAACGTTTGACAACCTTTAAACAATTTTAATAACTATCTCAAAAATTGTCGCTCTGATGCAAACAACTGCTGAGTTATCTACTCAAATTTGTTGAACAAAACGACTTACGTATTTTAAACATGCTAACCTTTAGCCCGGTAAGCAAATTAAAAAAAAACGCAATATGTAGGCTACATGAGAACGGAGACGTCGAGTAACCAAAACAAATGCTTTAAACAAATTCGTACACGTTATTTATCAATTTAACTCTAGAATTAAAGGATATACAACGAGAAACAACGTTTGACAACCTTTAAACAATTTTAATAACTATCTCAAAAATTGTCGCTCTGATGCAAACAACTGCTGAGTTATCTACTCAAATTTGTTGAACAAAACGACTTACGTATTTTAAACATGCTAACCTTTAGCCCGGTAAGCAAATTAAAAAAAAAACGCAATATGTGGGCTACACGAGAACGGAGACGTCGAGTAACCAAAACAAATGCGTTAAACAAATTCGTACACGTTATTTATCAATTTAACTCTAGAATTAAAGGATATACAACGAGAAACAACGTTTGACAACCTTTAAACAGTTTTAATAACTATCTCAAAAATTATCGCTCTGATGCAAACAACTGATGAGTTATCTACTTAAATATGATGAACAAAACGACTTACGTATTTTAAACATGCTAACCTTTAGCCAGGTAAGCAAATTAAAAAAAAAACGCAATATGTAGGCTACACGAGAACGGAGACGTCGAGTAACCAAAACAAATGCGTTAAACAAATTCGTAAACGTTATTTGTCAATTTAACTCTAGAATTAAAGGATATACAACGAGAAACAACTTTTGACAACCTTTAAACAGTTTTAATAACTATCTCAAAAATTATCGCTCTGATGCAAACAACTGATGAGTTATCTACTTAAATATGATGAACAAAACGACTTACGTATTTTAAACATGCTAACCTTTAGCCAGGTAAGCAAATTAAAAAAAAAACGCAATATGTAGGCTACACGAGAACGGAGACGTCGAGTAACCAAAACAAATGCGTTAAACAAATTCGTACACGTTATTTATCAATTTAACTCTAGAATTAAAGGATATACAACGAGAAACAACGTTTGACAACCTTTAAACAATTTTAATAACTATCTCAAAAATTGTCGCTCTCATGCAAACAACTGATGAGTTATCTACTTAAATATGATGAACAAAACGACTTACGTATTTTAAACATGCTAACCTTTAGCCAGGTAAGCAAATTAAAAAAAAAACGCAATATGTAGGCTACACGAGAACGGAGACGTCGAGTAACCAAAACAAATGCGTTAAACAAATTCGTACACGTTATTTATCAATTTAACTCTAGAATTAAAGGATATACAACGAGAAACAACGTTTGACAACCTTTAAACAGTTTTAATAACTATCTCAACAATTATCGCTCTGATGCAAACAACTGCTGAGTTATCTACTCAAATTTGTTGAACAAAACGACTTACGTATTTTAAACATGCTAACCTTTAGCCAGGTAAGCAAATTAAAAAAAAAAACGCAATATGTAGGCTACACGAGAACGGAGACGTCGAGTAACCAAAACAAATGCGTTAAACAAATTCGTACACGTTATTTATCAATTTAACTCTAGAATTAAAGGATATACAACGAGAAACAACGTTTGACAACCTTTAAACAGTTTTAATAACTATCTCAAAAATTGTCGCTCTGATACAAACAACTGATGAGTTATCTACTTAAATTTGATGAACAAAACGACTTACGTATTTTAAACATGCTAACCTTTAGCCCGGTAAGCAAATTAAAAAAAAAACGCAATATGTAGGCTACACGAGAACGGAGACGTCGAGTAACCAAAACAAATGCGTTAAACAAATTCGTACACGTTATTTATCAATTTAACTCTAGAATTAAAGGATATACAACGAGAAACAACGTTTGACAACCTTTAAACAATTTTAATAACTATCTCAAAAATTGTCGCTCTGATGCAAACAACTGCTGAGTTATCTACTCAAATTTGTTGAACAAAACGACTTACGTATTTTAAACATGCTAACCTATAGCCCGGTAAGCAAATTAAAAAAAAAAACGCAATATGTAGGCTACACGAGAACGGAGACGTCGAGTAACCAAAACAAATGCGTTAAACAAATTCGTACACGTTATTTATCAATTTAACTCTAGAATTAAAGGATATACAACGAGAAACAACGTTTGACAACTTTTAAACAGTTTTAATAACTATCTCAAAAATTATCGCTCTGATGCAAACAACTGATGAGTTATCTACTTAAATATGATGAACAAAACGACTTACGTATTTTAAACATGCTAACCTTTAGCCAGGTAAGCAAATTAAAAAAAAAACGCAATATGTAGGCTACACGAGAACGGAGACGTCGAGTAACCAAAACAAATGCGTTAAACAAATTCGTACACGTTATTTATCAATTTAACTCTAGAATTAAAGGATATACAACGAGAAACAACGTTTGACAACCTTTAAACAATTTTAATAACTATCTCAAAAATTGTCGCTCTGATGCAAACAACTGCTGAGTTATCTACTCAAATTTGTTGAACAAAACGACTTACGTATTTTAAACATGCTAACCTTTAGCCCGGTAAGCAAATTAAAAAAAAAACGCAATATGTAGGCTACACAAGAACGGAGACGTCGAGTAACCAAAACAAATGCGTTAAACAAATTCGTACACGTTATTTATCAATTTAACTCTAGAATTAAAGGATATACAACGAGAAACAACGTTTGACAACCTTTAAACAGTTTTAATAACTATTTCAAAAATTGTCGCTCTGATGCAAACAACTGATGAGTTATCTACTTAAATTTGATGAACAAAACGACTTACGTATTTTAAACATGCTAACCTTTAGCCCGGAAAGCAAATTAAAAAAAAAACGCAATATGTAGGCTACACGAGAACGGAGACGTCGAGTAACCAAAACAAATGCGTTAAACAAATTCGTACACGTTATTTATCAATTTAACTCTAGAATTAAAGGATATACAACGAGAAACAACGTTTGACAACCTTTAAACAGTTTTAATAACTATCTCAAAAATTGTCGCTCTGATGCAAACAACTGATGAGTTATCTACTTAAATTTGATGAACAAAACGACTTACGTATTTTAAACATGCTAACCTTTAGCCCGGTAAGCAAATTAAAAAAAAAACGCAATATGTAGGCTACACGAGAACGGAGACGTCGAGTAACCAAAACAAATGCGTTAAACAAATTCGTACACGTTATTTATCAATTTAACTCTAGAATTAAAGGATATACAACGAGAAACAACGTTTGACAACCTTTAAACAATTTTAATAACTATCTCAAAAATTGTCGCTCTGATGCAAACAACTGCTGAGTTATCTACTCAAATTTGTTGAACAAAACGACTTACGTATTTTAAACATGCTAACCTTTAGCCCGGTAAGCAAATTAAAAAAAAAACGCAATATGTAGGCTACACGAGAACGGAGACGTCGAGTAACCAAAACAAATGCGTTAAACAAATTCGTACACGTTATTTATCAATTTAACTCTAGAATTAAAGGATATACAACGAGAAACAACGTTTGACAACTTTTAAACAGTTTTAATAACTATCTCAAAAATTATCGCTCTGATGCAAACAACTGATGAGTTATCTACTTAAATTTGATGAACAAAACGACTTACGTATTTTAAACATGCTAACCTTTAGCCAGGTAAGCAAATTAAAAAAAAACGCAATATGTAGGCTACACGAGAACGGAGACGTCGAGTAACCAAAACAAATGCGTTAAACAAATTCGTACACGTTATTTATCAATTTAACTCTAGAATTAAAGGATATACAACGAGAAACAACGTTTGACAACCTTTAAACAGTTTTAATAACTATCTCAAAAATTATCGCTCTGATGCAAACAACTGATGAGTTATCTACTTAAATATGATGAACAAAACGACTTACGTATTTTAAACATGCTAACCTTTAGCCAGGTAAGCAAATTAAAAAAAAAACGCAATATGTAGGCTACACGAGAACGGAGACGTCGAGTAACCAAAACAAATGCGTTAAACAAATTCGTACACGTTATTTATCAATTTAACTCTAGAATTAAAGGATATACAACGAGAAACAACGTTTGACAACCTTTAAACAATTTTAATAACTATCTCAAAAATTGTCGCTCTGATGCAAACAACTGCTGAGTTATCTACTCAAATTTGTTGAACAAAACGACTTACGTATTTTAAACATGCTAACCTTTAGCCCGGTAAGCAAATTAAAAAAAAAACGCAATATGTAGGCTACACGAGAACGGAGACGTCGAGTAACCAAAACAAATGCGTTAAACAAATTCGTACACGTTATTTATCAATTTAACTCTAGAATTAAAGGATATGCAACGAGAAACAACGTTTGACAACCTTTAAACAGTTTTAATAACTATCTCAAAAATTATCGCTCTGATGCAAACAACTGATGAGTTATCTACTTAAATATGATGAACAAAACGACTTACGTATTTTAAACATGCTAACCTTTAGCCAGGTAAGCAAATTAAAAAAAACGCAATATGTAGGCTACACGAGAACGGAGACGTCGAGTAACCAAAACAAATGCGTTAACCAAATTCGTACACGTTATTTATCAATTTAACTCTAGAATTAAAGGATATACAACGAGAAACAACGTTTGACAACCTTTAAACAGTTTTAATAACTATCTCAAAAATTATCGCTCTGATGCAAACAACTGATGAGTTATCTACTTAAATATGATGAACAAAACGACTTACGTATTTTAAACATGCTAACCTTTAGCCCGGTAAGCAAATTTAAAAAAAAAAGCAATATGTAGGCTACACGAGAACGGAGACGTCGAGTAACCAAAACAAATGCGTTAAACAAATTCGTACACGTTATTTATCAATTTAACTCTAGAATTAAAGGATATACAACGAGAAACAACGTTTGACAACTTTTAAACAGTTTTAATAACTATCTCAAAAATTATCGCTCTGATGCAAACAACTGATGAGTTATCTACTTAAATTTGATGAACAAAACGACTTACGTATTTTAAACATGCTAACCTTTAGCCAGGTAAGCAAATTAAAAAAAAAACGCAATATGTAGGCTACACGAGAACGGAGACGTCGAGTAACCAAAACAAATGCGTTAAACAAATTCGTACACGTTATTTATCAATTTAACTCTAGAATTAAAGGATATACAACGAGAAACAACGTTTGACAACCTTTAAACAGTTTTAATAACTATCTCAAAAATTATCGCTCTGATGCAAACAACTGATGAGTTATCTACTTAAATATGATGAACAAAACGACTTACGTATTTTAAACATGCTAACCTTTAGCCAGGTAAGCAAATTAAAAAAAAAACGCAATATGTAGGCTACACGAGAACGGAGACGTCGAGTAACCAAAACAAATGCGTTAAACAAATTCGTACACGTTATTTATCAATTTAACTCTAGAATTAAAGGATATACAACGAGAAACAACGTTTGACAACCTTTAAACAATTTTAATAACTATCTCAAAAATTGTCGCTCTGATGCAAACAACTGCTGAGTTATCTACTCAAATTTGTTGAACAAACCGACTTACGTATTTTAAACATGCTAACCTTTAGCCCGGTAAGCAAATTAAAAAAAAAACGCAATATGTAGGCTACACGAGAACGGAGACGTCGAGTAACCAAAACAAATGCGTTAAACAAATTTGTACACGTTATTTATCAATTTAACTCTAGAATTAAAGGATATACAACGAGAAACAACGTTTGACAACCTTTAAACAGTTTTAATAACTATCTCAAAAATTGTCGCTCTGATGCAAACAACTGATGAGTTATCTACTTAAATTTGATGAACAAAACGACTTACGTATTTTAAACATGCTAACCTTTAGCCCGGTAAGCAAATTAAAAAAAAAACGCAATATGTAGGCTACACGAGAACGGAGACGTCGAGTAACCAAAACAAATGCGTTAAACAAATTCGTACACGTTATTTATCAATTTAACTCTAGAATTAAAGGATATACAACGAGAAACAACGTTTGACAACCTTTAAACAGTTTTAATAACTATCTCAAAAATTATCGCTCTGATGCAAACAACTGCTGAGTTATCTACTCAAATTTGTTGAACAAAACGACTTACGTATTTTAAACATGCTAACCTTTAGCCCGGTAAGCAAATTAAAAAAAAAACGCAATATGTAGGCTACACGAGAACGGAGACGTCGAGTAACCAAAACAAATACGTTAAACAAATTCGTACACGTTATTTATCAATTTAACTCTAGAATTAAAGGATATACAACGAGAAACAACGTTTGACAACTTTTAAACAGTTTTAATAACTATCTCAAAAATTATCGCTCTGATGCAAACAACTGATGAGTTATCTACTTAAATATGATGAACAAAACGACTTACGTATTTTAAACATGCTAACCTTTAGCCAGGTAAGCAAATTAAAAAAAAAACGCAATATGTAGGCTACACGAGAACGGAGACGTCGAGTAACCAAAACAAATGCGTTAAACAAATTTGTACACGTTATTTATCAATTTAACTCTAGAATTAAAGGATATACAACGAGAAACAACGTTTGACAACCTTTAAACAGTTTTAATAACTATCTCAAAAATTATCGCTCTGATGCAAACAACTGATGAGTTATCTACTTAAATATGATGAACAAAACGACTTACGTATTTTAAACATGCTAACCTTTAGCCAGGTAAGCAAATTAAAAAAAAAACGCAATATGTAGGCTACACGAGAACGGAGACGTCGAGTAACCAAAACAAATGCGTTAAACAAATTCGTACACGTTATTTATCAATTTAACCTAGAATTAAAGGATATACAACGAGAAACAACGTTTGACAACCTTTAAACAGTTTTAATAACTATCTCAAAAATTATCGCTCTGATGCAAACAACTGATGAGTTATCTACTTAAATATGATGAACAAAACGACTTACGTATTTTAAACATGCTAACCTTTAGCCAGGTAAGCAAATTAAAAAAAAAACGCAATATGTAGGCTACACGAGAACGGAGACGTCGAGTAACCAAAACAAATGCGTTAAACAAATTCGTACACGTTATTTATCAATTTAACTCTAGAATTAAAGGATATACAACGAGAAACAACGTTTGACAACCTTTAAACAGTTTTAATAACTATCTCAAAAATTATCGCTCTGATGCAAACAACTGATGAGTTATCTACTTAAATATGATGAACAAAACGACTTACGTATTTTAAACATGCTAACCTTTAGCCAGGTAAGCAAATTAAAAAAAAAACGCAATATGTAGGCTACACGAGAACGGAGACGTCGAGTAACCAAAACAAATGCGTTAAACAAATTCGTACACGTTATTTATCAATTTAACTCTAGAATTAAAGGATATACAACGAGAAACAACGTTTGACAACCTTTAAACAGTTTTAATAACTATCTCAAAAATTATCGCTCTGATACAAACAACTGATGAGTTATCTACTTAAATATGATGAACAAAACGACTTACGTATTTTAAACATGCTAACCTTTAGCCCGGTAAGCAAATTAAAAAAAAAAACGCAATATGTGGGCTACACGAGAACGGAGACGTCGAGTAACCAAAACAAATGCGTTAAACAAATTCGTACACGTTATTTATCAATTTAACTCTAGAATTAAAGGATATACAACGAGAAACAACGTTTGACAACCTTTAAACAGTTTTAATAACTATCTCAAAAATTATCGCTCTGATGCAAACAACTGATGAGTTATCTACTTAAATTTGATGAACAAAACGACTTACGTATTTTAAACATGCTAACCTTTAGCCCGGTAAGCAAATTAAAAAAAAAACGCAATATGTAGGCTACACGAGAACGGAGACGTCGAGTAACCAAAACAAATGCGTTAAACAAATTCGTACACGTTATTTATCAATTTAACTCTAGAATTAAAGGATATACAACGAGAAACAACGTTTGACAACCTTTAAACAATTTTAATAACTATCTCAAAAATTATCGCTCTGATGCAAACAACTGATGAGTTATCTACTTAAATTTGATGAACAAAACGACTTACGTATTTTAAACATGCTAACCTTTAGCCCGGTAAGCAAATTAAAAAAAAAACGCAATATGTAGGCTACACGAGAACGGAGACGTCGAGTAACCAAAACAAATGCGTTAAACAAATTCGTACACGTTATTTATCAATTTAACTCTAGAATTAAAGTATATACAACGAGAAACAACGTTTGACAACTTTTAAACAGTTTTAATAACTATCTCAAAAATTATCGCTCTGATGCAAACAACTGATGAGTTATCTACTTAAATATGATGAACAAAACTCTATCTACTTAAATTTGATGAACAAAACGACTTACGTATTTTAAACATGCTAACCTTTAGCCAGGTAAGCAAATTAAAAAAAAAACGCAATATGTAGGCTACAAGAGAACGGAGACGTCGAGTAACCAAAACAAATGCGTTAAACAAATTCGTACACGTTATTTATCAATTTAACTCTAGAATTAAAGGATATACAACGAGAAACAACGTTTGACAACCTTTAAACAGTTTTAATAACTATCTCAAAAATTATCGCTCTGATGCAAACAACTGATGAGTTATCTACTTAAATATGATGAACAAAACGACTTACGTATTTTAAACATGCTAACCTTTAGCCAGGTAAGCAAATTAAAAAAAAAACGCAATATGTAGGCTACACGAGAACGGAGACGTCGAGTAACCAAAACAAATGCGTTAATCAAATTCGTACACGTTATTTATCAATTTAACTCTAGAATTAAAGGATATACAACGAGAAACAACGTTTGACAACCTTTAAACAGTTTTAATAACTATCTCAAAAATTGTCGCTCTGATGCAAACAACTGATGAGATATCTACTTAAATATGATGAACAAAACGACTTACGTATTTTAAACATGCTAACCTTTAGCCCGGTAAGCAAATTAAAAAAAAAACGCAATATGTAGGCTACACGAGAACGGAGACGTCGAGTAACCAAAACAAATTCGTTAAACAAATTCGTACACGTTATTTATCAATTTAACTCTAGAACTAAAGGATATACAACGAGAAACAACGTTTGACAACCTTTAAACAGTTTTAATAACTATCTCAAAAATTGTCGCTCTGATGCAAACAACTGATGAGTTATCTACTTAAATATGATGAACAAAACGACTTACGTATTTTAAACATGCTAACCTTTAGCCCGGTAAGCAAATTAAAAAAAAAACGCAATATGTAGGCTACACGAGAACGGAGACGTCGAGTAACCAAAACAAATGCGTTAAACAAATTCGTACACGTTATTTATCAATTTAACTCTAGAATTAAAGGATATACAACGAGAAACAACGTTTGACAACTTTTAAACAGTTTTAATAACTATCTCAAAAATTATCGCTCTGATGCAAACAACTGCTGAGTTATCTACTCAAATTTGTTGAACAAAACGACTTACGTATTTTAAACATGCTAACCTTTAGCCAGGTAAGCAAATTAAAAAAAAAACGCAATATGTAGGCTACACGAGAACGGCGACGTCGAGTAACCAAAACAAATGCGTTAAACAAATTCGTACACGTTATTTATCAATTTAACTCTAGAATTAAAGGATATACAACGAGAAACAACGTTTGACAACCTTTAAACAGTTTTAATAACTATCTCAAAAATTGTCGCTCTGATGCAAACAACTGATGAGTTATCTACTTAAATTTGATGAACAAAACGACTTACGTATTTTAAACATGCTAACCTTTAGCCCGGTAAGCAAATTAAAAAAAAAACGCAATATGTAGGCTACACGAGAACGGAGACGTCGAGTAACCAAAACAAATGCGTTAAACAAATTCGTACACGTTATTTATCAATTTAACTCTAGAATTAAAGGATATACAACGAGAAACAACGTTTGACAACCTTTAAACAGTTTTAATAACTATCTCAAAAATTATCGCTCTGATGCAAACAACTGATGAGTTATCTACTTAAATATGATGAACAAAACGACTTACGTATTTTAAACATGCTAACCTTTAGCCAGGTAAGCAAATTAAAAAAAAAACGCAATATGTAGGCTACACGAGAACGGAGACGTCGAGTAACCAAAACAAATGCGTTAAACAAATTCGTACACGTTATTTATCAATTTAACTCTAGAATTAAAGGATATACAACGAGAAACAACGTTTGACAACCTTTAAACAGTTTTAATAACTATCTCAAAAATTATCGCTCTGATGCAAACAACTGATGAGTTATCTACTTAAATATGATGAACAAAACGACTTACGTATTTTAAACATGCTAACCTTTAGCCAGGTAAGCAAATTAAAAAAAAAACGCAATATGTAGGCTACACGAGAACGGAGACGTCGAGTAACCAAAACAAATGCGTTAAACAAATTCGTACACGTTATTTATCAATTTAACTCTAGAATTAAAGGATATACAACGAGAAACAACGTTTGACAACCTTTAAACAGTTTTAATAACTATCTCAAAAATTATCGCTCTGATGCAAACAACTGATGAGTTATCTACTTAAATATGATGAACAAAATGACTTACGTATTTTAAACATGCTAACCTTTAGCCAGGTAAGCAAATTAAAAAAAAAACGCAATATGTAGGCTACACGAGAACGGAGACGTCGAGTAACCAAAACAAATGCGTTAAACAAATTCGTACACGTTATTTATCAATTTAACTCTAGAATTAAAGGATATACAACGAGAAACAACGTTTGACAACCTTTAAACAATTTTAATAACTATCTCAAAAATTATCGCTCTGATGCAAACAACTGATGAGTTATCTACTTAAATATGATGAACAAAACGACTTACGTATTTTAAACATGCTAACCTTTAGCCAGGTAAGCAAATTAAAAAAAAAACGCAATATGTAGGCTACACGAGAACGGAGACGTCGAGTAACCAAAACAAATGCGTTAAACAAATTCGTACACGTTATTTATCAATTTAACTCTAGAATTAAAGGATATACAACGAGAAACAACGTTTGACAACCTTTAAACAGTTTTAATAACTATCTCAAAAATTGTCGCTCTGATGCAAACAACTGATGAGTTATCTACTTAAATTTGATGAACAAAACGACTTACGTATTTTAAACATGCTAACCTTTAGCCCGGTAAGCAAATTAAAAAAAAAACGCAATATGTAGGCTACACGAGAACGGAGACGTCGAGTAACCAAAACAAATGCGTTAAACAAATTCGTACACGTTATTTATCAATTTAACTCTAGAATTAAAGGATATACAACGAGAAACAACGTTTGACAACTTTTAAACAGTTTCAATAACTATCTCAAAAATTATCGCTCTGATGCAAACAACTGATGAGTTATCTACTTAAATTTGATGAACAAAACGACTTACGTATTTTAAACATGCTAACCTTTAGCCCGGTAAGCAAATTAAAAAAAAAACGCAATATGTAGGCTACACGAGAACGGAGACGTCGAGTAACCAAAACAAATGCGTTAAACAAATTCGTACACGTTATTTATCAATTTAACTCTAGAATTAAAGGATATACAACGAGAAACAACGTTTGACAACTTTTAAACAGTTTTAATAACTATCTCAAAAATTATCGCTCTGATGCAAACAACTGATGAGTTATCTACTTAAATTTGATGAACAAAACGACTTACGTATTTTAAACATGCTAACCTTTAGCCAGGTAAGCAAATTAAAAAAAAAACGCAATATGTAGGCTACACGAGAACGGAGACGTCGAGTAACCAAAACAAATGCGTTAAACAAATTCGTACACGTTATTTATCAATTTAACTCTAGAATTAAAGGATATACAACGAGAAACAACGTTTGACAACTTTTAAACAGTTTTAATAACTATCTCAAAAATTATCGCTCTGATGCAAACAACTGATGAGTTATCTACTTAAATTTGATGAACAAAACGACTTACGTATTTTAAACATGCTAACCTTTAGCCAGGTAAGCAAATTAAAAAAAAAACGCAATATGTAGGCTACACGAGAACGGAGACGTCGAGTAACCAAAACAAATGCGTTAAACAAATTCGTACACGTTATTTATCAATTTAACTCTAGAATTAAAGGATATACAACGAGAAACAACGTTTGACAACCTTTAAACAATTTTAATAACTATCTCAAAAATTGTCGCTCTGATGCAAACAACTGATGAGTTATCTACTTAAATTTGATGAACAAAACGACTTACGTATTTTAAACATGCTAACCTTTAGCCCGGTAAGCAAATTAAAAAAAAAACGCAATATGTAGGCTACACGAGAACGGAGACGTCGAGTAACCAAAACAAATGCGTTAAACAAATTCGTACACGTTATTTATCAATTTTACTCTAGAATTAAAGGATATACAACGAGAAACAACGTTTGACAACCTTTAAACAGTTTTAATAACTATCTCAAAAATTATCGCTCTGATGCAAACAACTGATGAGTTATCTACTTAAATATGATGAACAAAACGACTTACGTATTTTAAACATGCTAACCTTTAGCCAGGTAAGCAAATTAAAAAAAAAACGCAATATGTAGGCTACACGAGAACGGAGACGTCGAGTAACCAAAACAAATGCGTTAAACAAATTCGTACACGTTATTTATCAATTTAACTCTAGAATTAAAGGATATACAACGAGAAACAACGTTTGACAACCTTTAAACAGTTTTAATAACTATCTCAAAAATTATCGCTCTGATGCAAACAACTGATGAGTTATCTACTTAAATTTGTTGAACAAAACGACTTACGTATTTTAAACATGCTAACCTTTAGCCCGGTAAGCAAATTAAAAAAAAACGCAATATGTAGGCTACACGAGAACGGAGACGTCGAGTAACCAAAACAAATACGTTAAACAAATTCGTACACGTTATTTATCAATTTAACTCTAGAATTAAAGGATATACAACGAGAAACAACGTTTGACAACCTTTAAACAGTTTTAATAACTATCTCAAAAATTGTCGCTCTGATGCAAACAACTGATGAGTTATCTACTTAAATATGATGAACAAAACGACTTACGTATTTTAAGCATGCTAACCTTTAGCCCGGTAAGCAAATTAAAAAAAAAACGCAATATGTAGGCTACACGAGAACGGAGACGTCGAGTAACCAAAACAAATGCGTTAAACAAATTCGTACACGTTATTTATCAATTTAACTCTAGAATTAAAGGATATACAACGAGAAACAACGTTTGACAACCTTTAAACAGTTTTAATAACTATCTCAAAAATTATCGCTCTGATGCAAACAACTGATGAGTTATCTACTTAAATTTGATGAACAAAACGACTTACGTATTTTAAACATGCTAACCTTTAGCCAGGTAAGCAAATTAAAAAAAAAACGCAATATGTAGGCTACACGAGAACGGAGACGTCGAGTAACCAAAACAAATGCGTTAAACAAATTCGTACACGTTATTTATCAATTTAACTCTAGAATTAAAGGATATACAACGAGAAACAACGTTTGACAACTTTTAAACAGTTTTAATAACTATCTCAAAAATTATCGCTCTGATGCAAACAACTGATGAGTTATCTACTTAAATTTGATGAACAAAACGACTTACGTATTTTAAACATGCTAACCTTTAGCCCGGTAAGCAAATTAAAAAAAAAACGCAATATGTAGGCTACACGAGAACGGAGACGTCGAGTAACCAAAACAAATGCGTTAAACAAATTCGTACACGTTATTTATCAATTTAACTCTAGAATTAAAGGATATACAACGAGAAACAACGTTTGACAACCTTTAAACAGTTTTAATAACTATCTCAAAAATTGTCGCTCTGATGCAAACAACTGATGAGTTATCTACTTAAATTTGATGAACAAAACGACTTACGTATTTTAAACATGCTAACCTTTAGCCCGGTAAGCAAATTAAAAAAAAAACGCAATATGTAGGCTACACGAGAACGGAGACGTCGAGTAACCAAAACAAATGCGTTAAACAAATTCGTACACGTTATTTATCAATTTAACTCTAGAATTAAAGGATATACAACGAGAAACAACGTTTGACAACCTTTAAACAGTTTTAATAACTATCTCAAAAATTGTCGCTCTGATGCAAACAACTGATGAGTTATCTACTTAAATTTGATGAACAAAACGACTTACGTATTTTAAACATGCTAACCTTTAGCCCGGTAAGCAAATTAAAAAAAAAACGCAATATGTAGGCTACACGAGAACGGAGACGTCGAGTAACCAAAACAAATGCGTTAAACAAATTCGTACACGTTATTTATCAATTTAACTCTAGAATTAAAGGATATACAACGAGAAACAACGTTTGACAACTTTTAAACAGTTTTAATAACTATCTCAAAAATTATCGCTCTGATGCAAACAACTGATGAGTTATCTACTTAAATTTGATGAACAAAACGACTTACGTATTTTAAACATGCTAACCTTTAGCCAGGTAAGCAAATTAAAAAAAAAACGCAATATGTAGGCTACACGAGAACGGAGACGTCGAGTAACCAAAACAAATGCGTTAAACAAATTCGTACACGTTATTTATCAATTTAACTCTAGAATTAAAGGATATACAACGAGAAACAACGTTTGACAACCTTTAAACAGTTTTAATAACTATCTCAAAAATTATCGCTCTGATGCAAACAACTGATGAGTTATCTACTTAAATATGATGAACAAAACGACTTACGTATTTTAAACATGCTAACCTTTAGCCAGGTAAGCAAATTAAAAAAAAAAACGCAATATGTAGGCTACACGAGAACGGAGACGTCGAGTAACCAAAACAAATGCGTTAAACAAATTCGTACACGTTATTTATCAATTTAACTCTAAAATTAAAGGATATACAACGAGAAACAACGTTTGACAACCTTTAAACAATTTTAATAACTATCTCAAAAATTGTCGCTCTGATGCAAACAACTGCTGAGTTATCTACTCAAATTTGTTGAACAAAACGACTTACGTATTTTAAGCATGCTAACCTTTAGCCCGGTAAGCAAATTAAAAAAAAAACGCAATATGTAGGCTACACGAGAACGGAGACGTCGAGTAACCAAAACAAATGCGTTAAACAAATTCGTACACGTTATTTATCAATTTAACTCTAGAATTAAAGGATATACAACGAGAAACAACGTTTGACAACCTTTAAACAATTTTAATAACTATCTCAAAAATTATCGCTCTGATGCAAACAACTGATGAGTTATCTACTTAAATATGATGAACAAAACGACTTACGTATTTTAAACATGCTAACCTTTAGCCAGGTAAGCAAATTAAAAAAAAACGCAATATGTAGGCTACACGAGAACGGAGACGTCGAGTAACCAAAACAAATGCGTTAAACAAATTCGTACACGTTATTTATCAATTTAACTCTAGAATTAAAGGATATACAACGAGAAACAACGTTTGACAACTTTTAAACAGTTTTAATAACTATCTCAAAAATTATCGCTCTGATGCAAACAACTGATGAGTTATCTACTTAAATATGATGAACAAAACGACTTACGTATTTTAAACATGCTAACCTTTAGCCAGGTAAGCAAATTAAAAAAAAAACGCAATATGTAGGCTACACGAGAACGGAGACGTCGAGTAACCAAAACAAATGCGTTAAACAAATTCGTACACGTTATTTATCAATTTAACACTAGAATTAAAGGATATACAACGAGAAACAACGTTTGACAACCTTTAAACAATTTTAATAACTATCTCAAAAATTGTCGCTCTCATGCAAACAACTGATGAGTTATCTACTTAAATATGATGAACAAAACGACTTACGTATTTTAAACATGCTAACCTTTAGCCAGGTAAGCAAATTAAAAAAAAAACGCAATATGTAGGCTACACGAGAACGGAGACGTCGAGTAACCAAAACAAATGCGTTAAACAAATTCGTACACGTTATTTATCAATTTAACTCTAGAATTAAAGGATATACAACGAGAAACAACGTTTGACAACCTTTAAACAGTTTTAATAACTATCTCAAAAATTATCGCTCTGATGCAAACAACTGATGAGTTATCTACTTAAATATGATGAACAAAACGACTTACGTATTTTAAACATGCTAACCTTTAGCCAGGTAAGCAAATTAAAAAAAAAAACGCAATATGTAGGCTACACGAGAACGGAGACGTCGAGTAACCAAAACAAATGCGTTAAACAAATTCGTACACGTTATTTATCAATTTAACTCTAGAATTAAAGGATATACAACGAGAAACAACGTTTGACAACTTTTAAACAGTTTTAATAACTATCTCAAAAATTATCGCTCTGATGCAAACAACTGATGAGTTATCTACTTAAATTTGATGAACAAAACGACTTACGTATTTTAAACATGCTAACCTTTAGCCAGGTAAGCAAATTAAAAAAAAAACGCAATATGTAGGCTACACGAGAACGGAGACGTCGAGTAACCAAAACAAATGCGTTAAACAAATTCGTACACGTTATTTATCAATTTAACTCTAGAATTAAAGGATATACAACGAGAAACAACGTTTGACAACCTTTAAACAGTTTTAATAACTATCTCAAAAATTGTCGCTCTGATGCAAACAACTGCTGAGTTATCTACTCAAATTTGTTGAACAAAACGACTTACGTATTTTAAACATGCTAACCTTTAGCCAGGTAAGCAAATTAAAAAAAAAACGCAATATGTAGGCTACACGAGAACGGAGACGTCGAGTAACCAAAACAAATGCGTTAAACAAATTCGTACACGTTATTTATCAATTTAACTCTAGAATTAAAGGATATACAACGAGAAACAACGTTTGACAACCTTTAAACAGTTTTAATAACTATCTCAAAAATTATCGCTCTGATGCAAACAACTGATGAGTTATCTACTTAAATATGATGAACAAAACGACTTACGTATTTTAAACATGCTAACCTTTAGCCAGGTAAGCAAATTAAAAAAAAAAACGCAATATGTAGGCTACACGAGAACGGAGACGTCGAGTAACCAAAACAAATGCGTTAAACAAATTCGTACACGTTATTTATCAATTTAACTCTAGAATTAAAGGATATACAACGAGAAACAACGTTTGACAACCTTTAAACAATTTTAATAACTATCTCAAAAATTGTCGCTCTGATGCAAACAACTGATGAGTTATCTACTTAAATTTGATGAACAAAACGACTTACGTATTTTAAACATGCTAACCTTTAGCCCGGTAAGCAAATTAAAAAAAAAAACGCAATATGTAGGCTACACGAGAACGGAGACGTCGAGTAACCAAAACAAATGCGTTAAACAAATTCGTACACGTTATTTATCAATTTAACTCTAGAATTAAAGGATATACAACGAGAAACAACGTTTGACAACCTTTAAACAGTTTTAATAACTATCTCAAAAATTATCGCTCTGATGCAAACAACTGATGAGTTATCTACTTAAATATGATGAACAAAACGACTTACGTATTTTAAACATGCTAACCTTTAGCCAGGTAAGCAAATTAAAAAAAAAACGCAATATGTAGGCTACACGAGAACGGAGACGTCGAGTAACCAAAACAAATGCGTTAAACAAATTCGTACACGTTATTTATCAATTTAACTCTAGAATTAAAGGATATACAACGAGAAACAACGTTTGACAACCTTTAAACAGTTTTAATAACTATCTCAAAAATTATCGCTCTGATGCAAACAACTGATGAGTTATCTACTTAAATTTGTTGAACAAAACGACTTACGTATTTTAAACATGCTAACCTTTAGCCCGGTAAGCAAATTAAAAAAAAAACGCAATATGTAGGCTACACGAGAACGGAGACGTCGAGTAACCAAAACAAATACGTTAAACAAATTCGTACACGTTATTTATCAATTTAACTCTAGAATTAAAGGATATACAACGAGAAACAACGTTTGACAACCTTTAAACAGTTTTAATAACTATCTCAAAAATTGTCGCTCTGATGCAAACAACTGATGAGTTATCTATTTAAATATGATGAACAAAACGACTTACGTATTTTAAGCATGCTAACCTTTAGCCCGGTAAGCAAATTAAAAAAAAAACGCAATATGTAGGCTACACGAGAACGGAGATATCGAGTAACCAAAACAAATGCGTTAAACAAATTCGTACACGTTATTTATCAATTTAACTCTAGAATTAAAGGATATACAACGAGAAACAACGTTTGACAACCTTTAAACAGTTTTAATAACTATCTCAAAAATTATCGCTCTGATGCAAACAACTGATGAGTTATCTACTTAAATTTGATGAACAAAACGACTTGCGTATTTTAAACATGCTAACCTTTAACCAGGTAAGCAAATTAAAAAAAAAACGCAATATGTAGGCTACACGAGAACGGAGACGTCGAGTAACCAAAACAAATGCGTTAAACAAATTCGTACACGTTATTTATCAATTTAACTCTAGAATTAAAGGATATACAACGAGAAACAACGTTTGACAACTTTTAAACAGTTTTAATAACTATCTCAAAAATTATCGCTCTGATGCAAACAACTGATGAGTTATCTACTTAAATTTGATGAACAAAACGACTTACGTATTTTAAACATGCTAACCTTTAGCCCGGTAAGCAAATTAAAAAAAAAACGCAATATGTAGGCTACACGAGAACGGAGACGTCGAGTAACCAAAACAAATGCGTTAAACAAATTCGTACACGTTATTTATCAATTTAACTCTAGAATTAAAGGATATACAACGAGAAACAACGTTTGACAACCTTTAAACAGTTTTAATAACTATCTCAAAAATTGTCGCTCTGATGCAAACAACTGATGAGTTATCTACTTAAATTTGATGAACAAAACGACTTACGTATTTTAAACATGCTAACCTTTAGCCCGGTAAGCAAATTAAAAAAAAACGCAATATGTAGGCTACACGAGAACGGAGACGTCGAGTAACCAAAACAAATGCGTTAAACAAATTCGTACACGTTATTTATCAATTTAACTCTAGAATTAAAGGATATACAACGAGAAACAACGTTTGACAACCTTTAAACAGTTTTAATAACTATCTCAAAAATTGTCGCTCTGATGCAAACAACTGATGAGTTATCTACTTAAATTTGATGAACAAAACGACTTACGTATTTTAAACATGCTAACCTTTAGCCCGGTAAGCAAATTAAAAAAAAAACGCAATATGTAGGCTACACGAGAACGGAGACGTCGAGTAACCAAAACAAATGCGTTAAACAAATTCGTACACGTTATTTATCAATTTAACTCTAGAATTAAAGGATATACAACGAGAAACAACGTTTGACAACTTTTAAACAGTTTTAATAACTATCTCAAAAATTATCGCTCTGATGCAAACAACTGATGAGTTATCTACTTAAATTTGATGAACAAAACGACTTACGTATTTTAAACATGCTAACCTTTAGCCAGGTAAGCAAATTAAAAAAAAAACGCAATATGTAGGCTACACGAGAACGGAGACGTCGAGTAACCAAAACAAATGCGTTAAACAAATTCGTACACGTTATTTATCAATTTAACTCTAGAATTAAAGGATATACAACGAGAAACAACGTTTGACAACCTTTAAACAGTTTTAATAACTATCTCAAAAATTATCGCTCTGATGCAAACAACTGATGAGTTATCTACTTAAATATGATGAACAAAACGACTTACGTATTTTAAACATGCTAACCTTTAGCCAGGTAAGCAAATTAAAAAAAAACGCAATATGTAGGCTACACGAGAACGGAGACGTCGAGTAACCAAAACAAATGCGTTAAACAAATTCGTACACGTTATATATCAATTTAACTCTAGAATTAAAGGATATACAACGAGAAACAACGTTTGACAACCTTTAAACAATTTTAATAACTATCTCAAAAATTGTCGCTCTGATGCAAACAACTGCTGAGTTATCTACTCAAATTTGTTGAACAAAACGACTTACGTATTTTAAGCATGCTAACCTTTAGCCCGGTAAGCAAATTAAAAAAAAAACGCAATATGTAGGCTACACGAGAACGGAGACGTCGAGTAACCAAAACAAATGCGTTAAACAAATTCGTACACGTTATTTATCAATTTAACTCTAGAATTAAAGGATATACAACGAGAAACAACGTTTGACAACCTTTAAACAATTTTAATAACTATCTCAAAAATTATCGCTCTGATGCAAACAACTGATGAGTTATCTACTTAAATATGATGAACAAAACGACTTACGTATTTTAAACATGCTAACCTTTAGCCAGGTAAGCAAATTAAAAAAAAAACGCAATATGTAGGCTACACGAGAACGGAGACGTCGAGTAACCAAAACAAATGCGTTAAACAAATTCGTACACGTTATTTATCAATTTAACTCTAGAATTAAAGGATATACAACGAGAAACAACGTTTGACAACTTTTAAACAGTTTTAATAACTATCTCAAAAATTATCGCTCTGATGCAAACAACTGATGAGTTATCTACTTAAATATGATGAACAAAACGACTTACGTATTTTAAACATGCTAACCTTTAGCCAGGTAAGCAAATTAAAAAAAAAACGCAATATGTAGGCTACACGAGAACGGAGACGTCGAGTAACCAAAACAAATGCGTTAAACAAATTCGTACACGTTATTTATCAATTTAACTCTAGAATTAAAGGATATACAACGAGAAACAACGTTTGACAACTTTTAAACAGTTTTAATAACTATCTCAAAAATTATCGCTCTGATGCAAACAACTGATGAGTTATCTACTTAAATATGATGAACAAAACGACTTACGTATTTTAAACATGCTAACCTTTAGCCAGGTAAGCAAATTAAAAAAAAAACGCAATATGTAGGCTACACGAGAACGGAGACGTCGAGTAACCAAAACAAATGCGTCAAACAAATTCGTACACGTTATTTATCAATTTAACTCTAGAATTAAAGGATATACAACGAGAAACAACGTTTGACAACCTTTAAACAATTTTAATAACTATCTCAAAAATTGTCGCTCTCATGCAAACAACTGATGAGTTATCTACTTAAATATGATGAACAAAACGACTTACGTATTTTAAACATGCTAACCTTTAGCCAGGTAAGCAAATTAAAAAAAAAACGCAATATGTAGGCTACACGAGAACGGAGACGTCGAGTAACCAAAACAAATGCGTTAAACAAATTCGTACACGTTATTTATCAATTTAACTCTAGAATTAAAGGATATACAACCAGAAACAACGTTTGACAACCTTTAAACAGTTTTAATAACTATCTCAAAAATTATCGCTCTGATGCAAACAACTGATGAGTTATCTACTTAAATATGATGAACAAAACGACTTACGTATTTTAAACATGCTAACCTTTAGCCAGGTAAGCAAATTAAAAAAAAAACGCAATATGTAGGCTACACGAGAACGGAGACGTCGAGTAACCAAAACAAATGCGTTAAACAAATTCGTACACGTTATTTATCAATTTAACTCTAGAATTAAAGGATATACAACGAGAAACAACGTTTGACAACTTTTAAACAGTTTTAATAACTATCTCAAAAATTATCGCTCTGATGCAAACAACTGATGAGTTATCTACTTAAATTTGATGAACAAAACGACTTACGTATTTTAAACATGCTAACCTTTAGCCAGGTAAGCAAATTAAAAAAAAAACGCAATATGTAGGCTACACGAGAACGGAGACGTCGAGTAACCAAAACAAATGCGTTAAACAAATTCGTACACGTTATTTATCAATTTAACTCTAGAATTAAAGGATATACAACGAGAAACAACGTTTGACAACTTTTAAACAGTTTTAATAACTATCTCAAAAATTATCGCTCTGATGCAAACAACTGATGAGTTATCTACTTAAATTTGATGAACAAAACGACTTACGTATTTTAAACATGCTAACCTTTAGCCCGGTAAGCAAATTAAAAAAAAAACGCAATATGTAGGCTACACGAGAACGGAGACGTCGAGTAACCAAAACAAATGCGTTAAACAAATTCGTACACGTTATTTATCAATTTAACTCTAGAATTAAAGGATATACAACGAGAAACAACGTTTGACAACTTTTAAACAGTTTTAATAACTATCTCAAAAATTATCGCTCTGATGCAAACAACTGATGAGTTATCTACTTAAATTTGATGAACAAAACGACTTACGTATTTTAAACATGCTAACCTTTAGCCAGGTAAGCAAATTAAAAAAAAAACGCAATATGTAGGCTACACGAGAACGGAGACGTCGAGTAACCAAAACAAATGCGTTAAACAAATTCGTACACGTTATTTATCAATTTAACTCTAGAATTAAAGGATATACAACGAGAAACAACGTTTGACAACCTTTAAACAGTTTTAATAACTATCTCAAAAATTGTCGCTCTGATGCAAACAACTGATGAGTTATCTACTTAAATTTGATGAACAAAACGACTTACGTATTTTAAACATGCTAACCTTTAGCCAGGTAAGCAAATTAAAAAAAAAACGCAATATGTAGGCTACACGAGAACGGAGACGTCGAGTAACCAAAACAAATGCGTTAAACAAATTCGTACACGTTATTTATCAATTTAACTCTAGAATTAAAGGATATACAACGAGAAACAACGTTTGACAACCTTTAAACAGTTTTAATAACTATCTCAAAAATTATCGCTCTGATGCAAACAACTGATGAGTTATCTACTTAAATATGATGAACAAAACGACTTACGTATTTTAAACATGCTAACCTTTAGCCAGGTAAGCAAATTAAAAAAAAAACGCAATATGTAGGCTACACGAGAACGGAGACGTCGAGTAACCAAAACAAATGCGTTAAACAAATTCGTACACGTTATTTATCAATTTAACTCTAGAATTAAAGGATATACAACGAGAAACAACGTTTGACAACCTTTAAACAGTTTTAATAACTATCTCAAAAATTATCGCTCTGATGCAAACAACTGATGAGTTATCTACTTAAATTTGATGAACAAAACGACTTACGTATTTTAAACATGCTAACCTTTAGCCCGGTAAGCAAATTAAAAAAAAAACGCAATATGTAGGCTACACGAGAACGGAGACGTCGAGTAACCAAAACAAATACGTTAAACAAATTCGTACACGTTATTTATCAATTTAACTCTAGGATTAAAGGATATACAACGAGAAACAACGTTTGACAACCTTTAAACAGTTTTAATAACTATCTCAAAAATTATCGCTCTGATGCAAACAACTGATGAGTTATCTACTTAAATATGATGAACAAAACGACTTACGTATTTTAAACATGCTAACCTTTAGCCCGGTAAGCAAATTAAAAAAAAAACGCAATATGTAGGCTACACGAGAACGGAGACGTCGAGTAACCAAAACAAATGCGTTAAACAAATTCGTACACGTTATTTATCAATTTAACTCTAGAATTAAAGGATATACAACGAGAAACAACGTTTGACAACCTTTAAACAGTTTTAATAACTATCTCAAAAATTGTCGCTCTGATGCAAACAACTGATGAGTTATCTACTTAAATTTGATGAACAAAACGACTTACGTATTTTAAATATGCTAACCTTTAGCCCGGTAAGCAAATTAAAAAAAAAACGCAATATGTAGGCTACACGAGAACGGAGACGTCGAGTAACCAAAACAAATACGTTAAACAAATTCGTACACGTTATTTATCAATTTAACTCTAGAATTAAAGGATATACAACGAGAAACAACGTTTGACAACCTTTAAACAGTTTTAATAACTATCTCAAAAATTATCGCTCTGATGCAAACAACTGATGAGTTATCTACTTAAATATGATGAACAAAACGACTTACGTATTTTAAACATGCTAACCTTTAGCCCGGTAAGCAAATTAAAAAAAAAACGCAATATGTAGGCTACACGAGAACGGAGACGTCGAGTAACCAAAACAAATGCGTTAAACAAATTCGTACACGCTATTTATCAATTTAACTCTAGAATTAAAGGATATACAACGAGAAACAACGTTTGACAACCTTTAAACAGTTTTAATAACTATCTCAAAAATTATCGCTCTGATGCAAACAACTGATGAGTTATCTACTTAAATTTGATGAACAAAACGACTTACGTATTTTAAACATGCTAACCTTTAGCCCGGTAAGCAAATTAAAAAAAAAAACGCAATATGTAGGCTACACGAGAACGGAGACGTCGAGTAACCAAAACAAATGCGTTAAACAAATTCGTACACGTTATTTATCAATTTAACTCTAGAATTAAAGGATATACAACGAGAAACAACGTTTGACAACCTTTAAACAGTTTTAATAGCTATCTCAAAAATTATCGCTCTGATGCAAACAACTGATGAGTTATCTACTTAAATATGATGAACAAAACGACTTACGTATTTTAAACATGCTAACCTTTAGCCAGGTAAGCAAATTAAAAAAAAAACGCAATATGTAGGCTACACGAGAACGGAGACGTCGAGTAACCAAAACAAATGCGTTAAACAAATTCGTACACGTTATTTATCAATTTAACTCTAGAATTAAAGGATATACAACGAGAAACAACGTTTGACAACCTTTAAACAGTTTTAATAACTATCTCAAAAATTGTCGCTCTGATGCAAACAACTGATGAGTTATCTACTTAAATTTGATGAACAAAACGACTTACGTATTTTAAACATGCTAACCTTTAGCCCGGTAAGCAAATTAAAAAAAAAACGCAATATGTAGGCTACACGAGAACGGAGACGTCGAGTAACCAAAACAATTGCGTTAAACAAATTCGTACACGTTATTTATCAATTTAACTCTAGAATTAAAGGATATACAACGAGAAACAACGTTTGACAACCTTTAAACAGTTTTAATAACTATCTCAAAAATTATCGCTCTGATGCAAACAACTGATGAGTTATCTACTTAAATATGATGAACAAAACGACTTACGTATTTTAAACATGCTAACCTTTAGCCCGGTAAGCAAATTAAAAAAAAAAAGCAATATGTAGGCTACACGAGAACGGAGACGTCGAGTAACCAAAACAAATGCGTTAAACAAATTCGTACACGTTATTTATCAATTTAACTCTAGAATTAAAGGATATACAACGAGAAACAACGTTTGACAACCTTTAAACAGTTTTAATAACTATCTCAAAAATTATCGCTCTGATGCAAACAACTGATGAGTTATCTACTTAAATTTGATGAACAAAACGACTTACGTATTTTAAACATGCTAACCTTTAGCCCGGTAAGCAAATTAAAAAAAAAACGCAATATGTAGGCTACACGAGAACGGAGACGTCGACTAACCAAAACAAATACGTTAAACAAATTCGTACACGTTATTTATCAATTTAACTCTAGGATTAAAGGATATACAACGAGAAACAACGTTTGACAACCTTTAAACAGTTTAAATAACTATCTCAAAAATTATCGCTCTGATGCAAACAACTGATGAGTTATCTACTTAAATATGATGAACAAAACGACTTACGTATTTTAAACATGCTAACCTTTAGCCCGGTAAGCAAATTAAAAAAAAAACGCAATATGTAGGCTACACGAGAACGGAGACGTCGAGTAACCAAAACAAATGCGTTAAACAAATTCGTACACGTTATTTATCAATTTAACTCTAGAATTAAAGGATATACAACGAGAAACAACGTTTGACAACCTTTAAACAGTTTTAATAACTATCTCAAAAATTGTCGCTCTGATGCAAACAACTGATGAGTTATCTACTTAAATTTGATGAACAAAACGACTTACGTATTTTAAACATGCTAACCTTTAGCCCGGTAAGCAAATTAAAAAAAAAACGCAATATGTAGGCTACACGAGAACGGAGACGTCGAGTAACCAAACAAATGCGTTAAACAAATTCGTACATGTTATTTATCAATTTAACTCTAGAATTAAAGGATATACAACGAGAAACAACGTTTGACAACCTTTAAACAATTTTAATAACTATCTCAAAAATTATCGCTCTGATGCAAACAACTGATGAGTTATCTACTTAAATTTGATGAACAAAACGACTTACGTATTTTAAACATGCTAACCTTTAGCCCGGTAAGCAAATTAAAAAAAAAAACGCAATATGTAGGCTACACGAGAACGGAGACGTCGAGTAACCAAAACAAATGCGTTAAACAAATTCGTACACGTTATTTATCAATTTAACTCTAGAATTAAAGGATATACAACGAGAAACAACGTTTGACAACCTTTAAACAATTTTAATAACTATCTCAAAAATTATCGCTCTGATGCAAACAACTGATGAGTTATCTACTTAAATTTGATGAACAAAACGACTTACGTATTTTAAACATGCTAACCTTTAGCCCGGTAAGCAAATTAAAAAAAAAACGCAATATGTAGGCTACACGAGAACGGAGACGTCGAGTAACCAAAACAAATCCGTTAAACAAATTCGTACACGTTATTTATCAATTTAACTCTAGGATTAAAGGATATACAACGAGAAACAACGTTTGACAACCTTTAAACAGTTTTAATAACTATATCAAAAATTATCGCTCTGATGCAAACAACTGATGAGTTATCTACTTAAATATGATGAACAAAACGACTTACGTATTTTAAACATGCTAACCTTTAGCCCGGTAAGCAAATTAAAAAAAAAACGCAATATGTAGGCTACACGAGAACGGAGACGTCGAGTAACCAAAACAAATGCGTTAAACAAATTCGTACACGTTATTTATCAATTTAACTCTAGAATTAAAGGATATACAACGAGAAACAACGTTTGAGAACCTTTAAACAGTTTTAATAACTATCTCAAAAATTATCGCTCTGATGCAAACAACTGATGAGTTATCTACTTAAATTTGATGAACAAAACGACTTACGTATTTTAAACATGCTAACCTTTAGCCCGGTAAGCAAATTAAAAAAAAAACGCAATATGTAGGCTATACGAGAACGGAGACGTCGAGTAACCAAAACAAATGCGTTAAACAAATTCGTACACGTTATTTATCAATTTAACTCTAGAATTAAAGGATATACAACGAGAAACAACGTTTGACAACCTTTAAACAGTTTTAATAACTATCTCAAAAATTATCGCTCTGATGCAAACAACTGATGAGTTATCTACTCAAATTTGTTGAACAAAACGACTTACGTATTTTAAACATGCTAACCTTTAGCTTGTAAGCAAATTAAAAAAAAAACGCAATATGTAGGCTACACGAGAACGGAGACGTCGAGTAACCAAAACAAATGCGTTAAACAAATTCGTACACGTTATTTATCAATTTAACTCTAGAATTAAAGTATATACAACGAGAAACAACGTTTGACAACCTTTAAACAGTTTTAATAACTATCTCAAAAATTGTCGCTCTGATGCAAACAACTGATGAGTTATCTACTTAAATTTGATGAACAAAACGACTTACGTATTTTAAACATGCTAACCTTTAGCCAGGTAAGCAAATTAAAAAAAAAACGCAATATGTAGGCTACACGAGAACGGAGACGTCGAGTAACCAAAACAAATGCGTTAAACAAATTCGTACACGTTATTTATCAATTTAACTCTAGAATTAAAGGATATACAACGAGAAACAACGTTTGACAACCTTTAAACAGTTTTAATAACTATCTCAAAAATTATCGCTCTGATGCAAACAACTGATGAGTTATCTACTTAAATATGATGAACAAAACGACTTACGTATTTTAAACATGCTAACCTTTAGCCAGGTAAGCAAATTAAAAAAAAAACGCAATATGTAGGCTACACGAGAACGGAGACGTCGAGTAACCAAAACAAATGCGTTAAACAAATTCGTACACGTTATTTATCAATTTAACTCTAGAATTAAAGGATATACAACGAGAAACAACGTTTGACAACCTTTAAATAATTTTAATAACTATCTCAAAAATTGTCGCTCTGATGCAAACAACTGCTGAGTTATCTACTCAAATTTGTTGAACAAAACGACTTACGTATTTTAAACATGCTAACCTTTAGCCCGGTAAGCAAATTAAAAAAAAAACGCAATATGTAGGCTACACGAGAACGGAGACGTCGAGTAACCAAAACAAATGCGTTAAACAAATTCGTACACGTTATTTATCAATTTAACTCTAGAATTAAAGGATATACAACGAGAAACAACGTTTGACAACCTTTAAACAGTTTTAATAACTATCTCAAAAATTGTCGCTCTCATGCAAACAACTGCTGAGTTATCTACTCAAATTTGTTGAACAAAACGACTTACGTATTTTAAACATGCTAACCTTTAGCCCGGTAAGCAAATTAAAAAAAAAAACGCAATATGTAGGCTACACGAGAACGGAGACGTCGAGTAACCAAAACAAATGCGTTAAACAAATTCGTACACATTATTTATCAATTTAACTCTAGAATTAAAGGATATACAACGAGAAACAACGTTTGACAACCTTTAAACAGTTTTAATAACTATCTCAAAAATTATCGCTCTGATGCAAACAACTGATGAGTTATCTACTTAAATATGATGAACAAAACGACTTACGTATTTTAAACATGCTAACCTTTAGCCAGGTAAGCAAATTAAAAAAAAAACGCAATATGTAGGCTACACGAGAACGGAGACGTCGAGTAACCAAAACAAATGCGTTAAACAAATTCGTACACGTTATTTATCAATTTAACTCTAGAATTAAAGGATATACAACGAGAAACAACGTTTGACAACCTTTAAACAGTTTTAATAACTATCTCAAAAATTATCGCTCTGATGCAAACAACTGATGAGTTATCTACTTAAATATGATGAACAAAACGACTTACGTATTTTAAACATGCTAACCTTTAGCCAGGTAAGCAAATTAAAAAAAAAACGCAATATGTAGGCAACACGAGAACGGAGACGTCGAGTAACCAAAACAAATGCGTTAAACAAATTCGTACACGTTATTTATCAATTTAACTCTAGAATTAAAGGATATACAACGAGAAACAACGTTTGACAACCTTTAAACAGTTTTAATAACTATCTCAAAAATTGTCGCTCTGATGCAAACAACTGATGAGTTATCTACTTAAATTTGATGAACAAAACGACTTACGTATTTTAAACATGCTAACCTTTAGCCCGGTAAGCAAATTAAAAAAAAAACGCAATATGTAGGCTACACGAGAACGGAGACGTCGAGTAACCAAAACAAATGCGTTAAACAAATTCGTACACGTTATTTATCAATTTAACTCTAGAATTAAAGGATATACAACGAGAAACAACGTTTGACAACCTTTAAACAGTTTTAATAACTATCTCAAAAATTATCGCTCTGATGCAAACAACTGATGAGTTATCTACTTAAATATGATGAACAAAACGACTTACGTATTTTAAACATGCTAACCTTTAGCCAGGTAAGCAAATTAAAAAAAAAACGCAATATGTAGGCTACACGAGAACGGAGACGTCGAGTAACCAAAACAAATGCGTTAAACAAATTCGTACACGTTATTTATCAATTTAACTCTAGAATTAAAGGATATACAACGAGAAACAACGTTTGACAACCTTTAAACAGTTTTAATAACTATCTCAAAAATTATCGCTCTGATGCAAACAACTGATGAGTTATCTACTTAAATATGATGAACAAAACGACTTACGTATTTTAAACATGCTAACCTTTAGCCAGGTAAGCAAATTAAAAAAAAACGCAATATGTAGGCTACACGAGAACGGAGACGTCGAGTAACCAAAACAAATGCGTTAAACAAATTCGTACACGTTATTTATCAATTTAACTCTAGAATTAAAGGATATACAACGAGAAACAACGTTTGACAACCTTTAAACAGTTTTAATAACTATCTCAAAAATTGTCGCTCTGATGCAAACAACTGCTGAGTTATCTACTCAAATTTGTTGAACAAAACGACTTACGTATTTTAAACATGCTAACCTTTAGCCCGGTAAGCAAATTAAAAAAAAAACGCAATATGTAGGCTACACGAGAACGGAGACGTCGAGTAACCAAAACAAATGCGTTAAACAAATTCGTACACGTTATTTATCAATTTAACTCTAGAATTAAAGGATATACAACGAGAAACAACGTTTGACAACCTTTAAACAGTTTTAATAACTATCTCAAAAATTATCGCTCTGATGCAAACAACTGATGAGTTATCTACTTAAATATGATGAACAAAACGACTTACGTATTTTAAACATGCTAACCTTTAGCCAGGTAAGCAAATTAAAAAAAAAACGCAATATGTAGGCTACACGAGAACGGAGACGTCGAGTAACCAAAACAAATGCGCTAAACAAATTCGTACACGTTATTTATCAATTTAACTCTAGAATTAAAGGATATACAACGAGAAACAACGTTTGACAACCTTTAAACAATTTTAATAACTATCTCAAAAATTGTCGCTCTGATGCAAACAACTGCTGAGTTATCTACTCAAATTTGTTGAACAAAACGACTTACGTATTTTAAACATGCTAACCTTTAGCCCGGTAAGCAAATTAAAAAAAAAACGCAATATGTAGGCTACACGAGAACGGAGACGTCGAGTAACCAAAACAAATGCGTTAAACAAATTCGTACACGTTATTTATCAATATAACTCTAGAATTAAAGGATATACAACGAGAAACAACGTTTGACAACCTTCAAACAGTTTTAATAACTATCTCAAAAATTGTCGCTCTGATGCAAACAACTGATGAGTTATCTACTTAAATTTGATGAACAAAACGACTTACGTATTTTAAACATGCTAACCTTTAGCCCGGTAAGCAAATTAAAAAAACAACGCAATATGTAGGCTACACGAGAACGGAGACGTCGAGTAACCAAAACAAATGCGTTAAACAAATTCGTACACGTTATTTATCAATTTAACTCTAGAATTAAAGGATATACAACGAGAAACAACGTTTGACAACCTTTAAAAGGTTTTAATAACTATCTCAAAAATTATCGCTCTGATGCAAACAACTGATGAGTTATCTACTTAAATATGATGAACAAAACGACTTACGTATTTTAAGCATGCTAACCTTTAGCCCGGTAAGCAAATTAAAAAAAAAACGCAATATGTAGGCTACACGAGAACGGAGACGTCGAGTAACCAAAACAAATGCGTTAAACAAATTCGTACACGTTATTTATCAATTTAACTCTAGAATTAAAGGATATACAACGAGAAACAACGTTTGACAACCTTTAAACAATTTTAATAACTATCTCAAAAATTATCGCTCTGATGCAAACAACTGATGAGTTATCTACTTAAATTTGATGAACAAAACGACTTACGTATTTTAAACATGCTAACCTTTAGCCCGGTAAGCAAATTAAAAAAAAAACGCAATATGTAGGCTACACGAGAACGGAGACGTCGAGTAACCAAAACAAATGCGTTAAACAAATTCGTACACGTTATTTATCAATTTAACTCTAGAATTAAAGGATATACAACGAGAAACAACGTTTGACAACCTTTAAACAGTTTTAATAACTATCTCAAAAATTATCGCTCTGATACAAACAACTGATGAGTTATCTACTTAAATATGATGAACAAAACGACTTACGTATTTTAAACATGCTAACCTTTAGCCCGGTAAGCAAATTAAAAAAAAAACGCAATATGTAGGCTACACGAGAACGGAGACGTCGAGTAACCAAAACAAATGCGTTAAACAAATTCGTACACGTTATTTATCAACTTAACTCTAGAATTAAAGGATATACAACGAGAAACAACGTTTGACAACCTTTAAACAGTTTTAATAACTATCTCAAAAATTATCGCTCTGATGCAAACAACTGATGAGTTATCTACTTAAATATGATGAACAAAACGACTTACGTATTTTAAACATGCTAACCTTTAGCCAGGTAAGCAAATTAAAAAAAAACGCAATATGTAGGCTACACGAGAACGGAGACGTCGAGTAACCAAAACAAATGCGGTAAACAAATTCGTACACGTTATTTATCAATTTAACTCTAGAATTAAAGTATATACAACGAGAAACAACGTTTGACAACCTTTAAACAGTTTTAATAACTATCTCAAAAATTGTCGCTCTGATGCAAACAACTGCTGAGTTATCTACTCAAATTTGTTGAACAAAACGACTTACGTATTTTAAACATGCTAACCTTTAGCCCGGTAAGCAAATTAAAAAAAAAAACGCAATATGTAGGCTACACGAGAACGGAGACGTCGAGTAACCAAAACAAATGCGTTAAACAAATTCGTACACGTTATTTATCAATTTAACTCTAGAATTAAAGGATATACAACGAGAAACAACGTTTGACAACCTTTAAACAGTTTTAATAACTATCTCAAAAATTATCGCTCTGATGCAAACAACTGATGAGTTATCTACTTAAATATGATGAACAAAACGACTTACGTATTTTAAACATGCTAACCTTTAGCCAGGTAAGCAAATTAAAAAAAAACGCAATATGTAGGCTACACGAGAACGGAGACGTCGAGTAACCAAAACAAATGCGTTAAACAAATTCGTACACGTTATTTATCAATTTAACTCTAGAATTAAAGGATATACAACGAGAAACAACGTTTGACAACCTTTAAACAGTTTTAATAACTATCTCAAAAATTATCGCTCTGATGCAAACAACTGATGAGTTATCTACTTAAATATGATGAACAAAACGACTTACGTATTTTAAACATGCTAACCTTTAGCCCGGTAAGCAAATTAAAAAAAAAACGCAATATGTAGGCTACACGAGAAAGGAGACGTCGAGTAACCAAAACAAATGCGTTAAACAAATTCGTACACGTTATTTATCAATTTAACTCTAGAATTAAAGGATATACAACGAGAAACAACGTTTGACAACCTTTAAACAGTTTTAATAACTATCTCAAAAATTATCGCTCTGATGCAAACAACTGATGAGTTATCTACTTAAATATGATGAACAAAACGACTTACGTATTTTAAACATGCTAACCTTTAGCCAGGTAAGCAAATTAAAAAAAAAACGCAATATGTAGGCTACACGAGAACGGAGACGTCGAGTAACCAAAACAAATGCGTTAAACAAATTCGTACACGTTATTTATCAATTTAACTCTAGAATTAAAGGATATACAACGAGAAACAACGTTTGACAACCTTTAAACAGTTTTAATAACTATCTCAAAAATTGTCGCTCTGATGCAAACAACTGATGAGTTATCTACTTAAATTTGATGAACAAAACGACTTACGTATTTTAAACATGCTAACCTTTAGCCCGGTAAGCAAATTAAAAAAACAACGCAATATGTAGGCTACACGAGAACGGAGACGTCGAGTAACCAAAACAAATGCGTTAAACAAATTCGTACACGTTATTTATCAATTTAACTCTAGAATTAAAGGATATACAACGAGAAACAACGTTTGACAACCTTTAAACAGTTTTAATAACTATCTCAAAAATTATCGCTCTGATGCAAACAACTGCTGAGTTATCTACTCAAATTTGTTGAACAAAACGACTTACGTATTTTAAACATGCTAACCTTTAGCCCGGTAAGCAAATTAAAAAAACAACGCAATATGTAGGCTACACGAGAACGGAGACGTCGAGTAACCAAAACAAATGCGTTAAACAAATTCGTACACGTTATTTATCAATTTAACTCTAGAATTAAAGGATATACAACGAGAAACAACGTTTGACAACCTTTAAACAGTTTTAATAACTATCTCAAAAATTGTCGCTCTGATGCAAACAACTGCTGAGTTATCTACTCAAATTTGTTGAACAAAACGACTTACGTATTTTAAACATGCTAACCTTTAGCCCGGTAAGCAAATTAAAAAAAAAACGCAATATGTAGGCTACACGAGAACGGAGACGTCGAGTAACCAAAACAAATGCGTTAAACAAATTCGTACACGTTATTTATCAATTTAACTCTAGAATTAAAGGATATACAACGAGAAACAACGTTTGACAACCTTTAAACAGTTTTAATAACTATCTCAAAAATTGTCGCTCTGATGCAAACAACTGATGAGTTATCTACTTAAATTTGATGAACAAAACGACTTACGTATTTTAAACATGCTAACCTTTAGCCCGGTAAGCAAATTAAAAAAACAACGCAATATGTAGGCTACACGAGAACGGAGACGTCGAGTAACCAAAACAAATGCGTTAAACAAATTCGTACACGTTATTTATCAATTTAACTCTAGAATTAAAGGATATACAACGAGAAACAACGTTTGACAACCTTTAAACAGTTTTAATAACTATCTCAAAAATTATCGCTCTGATGCAAACAACTGATGAGTTATCTACTTAAATATGATGAACAAAACGACTTACGTATTTTAAGCATGCTAACCTTTAGCCCGGTAAGCAAATTAAAAAAAAAAACGCAATATGTAGGCTACACGAGAACGGAGACGTCGAGTAACCAAAACAAATGCGTTAAACAAATTCGTACACGTTATTTATCAATTTAACTCTAGAATTAAAGGATATACAACGAGAAACAACGTTTGACAACCTTTAAACAATTTTAATAACTATCTCAAAAATTATCGCTCTGATGCAAACAACTGATGAGTTATCTACTTAAATTTGATGTACAAAACGACTTACGTATTTTAAACATGCTAACCTTTAGCCCGGTAAGCAAATTAAAAAAAAAACGCAATATGTAGGCTACACGAGAACGGAGACGTCGAGTAACCAAAACAAATGCGTTAAACAAATTCGTACACGTTATTTATCAATTTAACTCTAGAATTAAAGGATATACAACGAGAAACAACGTTTGACAACCTTTAAACAGTTTTAATAACTATCTCAAAAATTATCGCTCTGATACAAACAACTGATGAGTTATCTACTTAAATATGATGAACAAAACGACTTACGTATTTTAAACATGCTAACCTTTAGCCCGGTAAGCAAATTAAAAAAAAAACGCAATATGTAGGCTACACGAGAACGGAGACGTCGAGTAACCAAAACAAATGCGTTAAACAAATTCGTACACGTTATTTATCAACTTAACTCTAGAATTAAAGGATATACAACGAGAAACAACGTTTGACAACCTTTAAACAGTTTTAATAACTATCTCAAAAATTATCGCTCTGATGCAAACAACTGATGAGTTATCTACTTAAATATGATGAACAAAACGACTTACGTATTTTAAACATGCTAACCTTTAGCCAGGTAAGGAAATTAAAAAAAAACGCAATATGTAGGCTACACGAGAACGGAGACGTCGAGTAACCAAAACAAATGCGTTAAACAAATTCGTACACGTTATTTATCAATTTAACTCTAGAATTAAAGTATATACAACGAGAAACAACGTTTGACAACCTTTAAACAGTTTTAATAACTATCTCAAAAATTGTCGCTCTGATGCAAACAACTGCTGAGTTATCTACTCAAATTTGTTGAACAAAACGACTTACGTATTTTAAACATGCTAACCTTTAGCCCGGTAAGCAAATTAAAAAAAAAACGCAATATGTAGGCTACACGAGAACGGAGACGTCGAGTAACCAAAACAAATGCGTTAAACAAATTCGTAAACGTTATTTATCAATTTAACTCTAGAATTAAAGGATATACAACGAGAAACAACGTTTGACAACCTTTAAACAGTTTTAATAACTATCTCAAAAATTATCGCTCTGATGCAAACAACTGATGAGTTATCTACTTAAATATGATGAACAAAACGACTTACGTATTTTAAACATGCTAACCTTTAGCCAGGTAAGCAAATTAAAAAAAAAACGCAATATGTAGGCTACACGAGAACGGAGACGTCGAGTAACCAAAACAAATGCGTTAAACAAATTCGTACACGTTATTTATCAATTTAACTCTAGAATTAAAGGATATACAACGAGAAACAACGTTTGACAACCTTTAAACAGTTTTAATAACTATCTCAAAAATTATCGCTCTGATGCAAACAACTGATGAGTTATCTACTTAAATATGATGAACAAAACGACTTACGTATTTTAAACATGCTAACCTTTAGCCCGGTAAGCAAATTAAAAAAAAAACGCAATATGTAGGCTACACGAGAACGGAGACGTCGAGTAACCAAAACAAATGCGTTAAACAAATTCGTACACGTTATTTATCAATTTAACTCTAGAATTAAAGGATATACAACGAGAAACAACGTTTGACAACCTTTAAACAATTTTAATAACTATCTCAAAAATTGTCGCTCTCATGCAAACAACTGCTGAGTTATCTACTCAAATTTGTTGAACAAAACGACTTACGTATTTTAAACATGCTAACCTTTAGCCCGGTAAGCAAATTAAAAAAAAAACGCAATATGTAGGCTACACGAGAACGGAGACGTCGAGTAACCAAAACAAATGCGTTAAACAAATTCGTACACGTTATTTATCAATTTAACTCTAGAATTAAAGGATATACAACGAGAAACAACGTTTGACAACCTTTAAACAGTTTTAATAACTATCTCAAAAATTATCGCTCTGATGCAAACAACTGATGAGTTATCTACTTAAATATGATGAACAAAACGACTTACGTATTTTAAACATGCTAACCTTTAGCCAGGTAAGCAAATTAAAAAAAAAACGCAATATGTAGGCTACACGAGAACGGAGACGTCGAGTAACCAAAACAAATGCGTTAAACAAATTCGTACACGTTATTTATCAATTTAACTCTAGAATTAAAGGATATACAACGAGAAACAACGTTTGACAACCTTTAAACAGTTTTAATAACTATCTCAAAAATTATCGCTCTGATGCAAACAACTGATGAGTTATCTACTTAAATATGATGAACAAAACGACTTACGTATTTTAAACATGCTAACCTTTAGCCAGGTAAGCAAATTAAAAAAAAAACGCAATATGTAGGCTACACGAGAACGGAGACGTCGAGTAACCAAAACAAATGCGTTAAACAAATTCGTACACGTTATTTATCAATTTAACTCTAGAATTAAAGGATATACAACGAGAAACAACGTTTGACAACCTTTAAACAGTTTTAATAACTATCTCAAAAATTATCGCTCTGATGCAAACAACTGATGAGTTATCTACTTAAATATGATGAACAAAACGACTTACGTATTTTAAACATGCTAACCTTTAGCCAGGTAAGCAAATTAAAAAAAAAACGCAATATGTAGGCTACACGAGAACGGAGACGTCGAGTAACCAAAACAAATGCGTTAAACAAATTCGTACACGTTATTTATCAATTTAACTCTAGAATTAAAGGATATACAACGAGAAACAACGTTTGACAACCTTTAAACAGTTTTAATAACTATCTCAAAAATTGTCGCTCTGATGCAAACAATTGCTGAGTTATCTACTCAAATTTGTTGAACAAAACGACTTACGTATTTTAAACATGCTAACCTTTAGCCCGGTAAGCAAATTAAAAAAAAAACGCAATATGTAGGCTACACGAGAACGGAGACGTCGAGTAACCAAAACAAATGCGTTAAACAAATTCGTACACGTTATTTATCAATTTAACTCTAGAATTAAAGGATATACAACGAGAAACAACGTTTGACAACCTTTAAACAGTTTTAATAACTATCTCAAAAATTATCGCTCTGATGCAAACAACTGATGAGTTATCTACTTAAATATGATGAACAAAACGACTTACGTATTTTAAACATGCTAACCTTTAGCCAGGTAAGCAAATTAAAAAAAAAACGCAATATGTAGGCTACACGAGAACGGAGACGTCGAGTAACCAAAACAAATGCGTTAAACAAATTCGTACACGTTATTTATCAATTTAACTCTAGAATTAAAGGATATACAACGAGAAACAACGTTTGACAACCTTTAAACAATTTTAATAACTATCTCAAAAATTGTCGCTCTGATGCAAACAACTGATGAGTTATCTACTTAAATTTGATGAACAAAACGACTTACGTATTTTAAACATGCTAACCTTTAGCCCGGTAAGCAAATTAAAAAAAAAAACGCAATATGTAGGCTACACGAGAACGGAGACGTCGAGTAACCAAAACAAATGCGTTAAACAAATTCGTACACGTTATTTATCAATTTAACTCTAGAATTAAAGGATATACAACGAGAAACAACGTTTGACAACCTTTAAACAATTTTAATAACTATCTCAAAAATTATCGCTCTGATGCAAACAACTGATGAGTTATCTACTTAAATATGATGAACAAAACGACTTACGTATTTTAAACATGCTAACCTTTAGCCAGGTAAGCAAATTAAAAAAAAAACGCAATATGTAGGCTACACGAGAACGGAGACGTCGAGTAACCAAAACAAATGCGTTAAACAAATTCGTACACGTTATTTATCAATTTAACTCTAGAATTAAAGGATATACAACGAGAAAGAACGTTTGACAACCTTTAAACAGTTTTAATAACTATCTCAAAAATTATCGCTCTGATGCAAACAACTGATGAGTTATCTACTTAAATATGATGAACAAAACGACTTACGTATTTTAAACATGCTAACCTTTAGCCAGGTAAGCAAATTAAAAAAAAAACGCAATAAGTAGGCTACACGAGAACGGAGACGTCGAGTAACCAAAACAAATGCGTTAAACAAATTCGTACACGTTATTTATCAATTTAACTCTAGAATTAAAGGATATACAACGAGAAACAACGTTTGACAACCTTTAAACAGTTTTAATAACTATCTCAAAAATTATCGCTCTGATGCAAACAACTGATGAGTTATCTACTTAAATATGATGAACAAAACGACTTACGTATTTTAAACATGCTAACCTTTAGCCAGGTAAGCAAATTAAAAAAAAAACGCAATATGTAGGCTACACGAGAACGGAGACGTCGAGTAACCAAAACAAATGCGTTAAACAAATTCGTACACGTTATATATAAATTTAACTCTAGAATTAAAGGATATACAACGAGAAACAACGTTTGACAACCTTTAAACAATTTTAATAACTATCTCAAAAATTGTCGCTCTGATGCAAACAACTGCTGAGTTATCTACTCAAATTTGTTGAACAAAACGACTTACGTATTTTAAACATGCTAACCTTTAGCCCGGTAAGCAAATTAAAAAAAAAACGCAATATGTAGGCTACACGAGAACGGAGACGTCGAGTAACCAAAACAAATGCGTTAAACAAATTCGTACACGTTATTTATCAATTTAACTCTAGAATTAAAGGATATACAACGAGAAACAACGTTTGACAACCTTTAAACAGTTTTAATAACTATCTCAAAAATTGTCGCTCTGATGCAAACTGATGAGTTATCTACTTAAATTTGATGAACAAAACGACTTACGTATTTTAAACATGCTAACCTTTAGCCCGGTAAGCAAATTAAAAAAAAAACGCAATTTGTAGGCTACACGAGAACGGAGACGTCGAGTAACCAAAACAAATGCGTTAAACAAATTCGTACACGTTATTTATCAATTTAACTCTAGAATTAAAGGATATACAACGAGAAACAACGTTTGACAACCTTTAAACAGTTTTAATAACTATCTCAAAAATTGTCGCTCTGATGCAAACAACTGATGAGTTATCTACTTAAATTTGATGAACAAAACGACTTACGTATTTTAAACATGCTAACCTTTAGCCCGGTAAGCAAATTAAAAAAAAAACGCAATATGTAGGCTACACGAGAACGGAGACGTCGAGTAACCAAAACAAATGCGTTAAACAAATTCGTACACGTTATTTATCAATTTAACTCTAGAATTAAAGGATATACAACGAGAAACAACGTTTGACAACCTTTAAACAATTTTAATAACTATCTCAAAAATTGTCGCTCTCATGCAAACAACTGCTGAGTTATCTACTCAAATTTGTTGAACAAAACGACTTACGTATTTTAAACATGCTAACCTTTAGCCCGGTAAGCAAATTAAAAAAAAAAACGCAATATGTAGGCTACACGAGAACGGAGACGTCGAGTAACCAAAACAAATGCGTTAAACAAATTCGTACACGTTATTTATCAATTTAACTCTAGAATTAAAGGATATACAACGAGAAACAACGTTTGACAACCTTTAAACTGTTTTAATAACTATCTCAAAAATTATCGCTCTGATACAAACAACTGATGAGTTATCTACTTAAATATGATGAACAAAACGACTTACGTATTTTAAACATGCTAACCTTTAGCCCGGTAAGCAAATTAAAAAAAAACGCAATATGTGGGCTACACGAGAACGGAAATTCGGAATTTCTTCTGATGCAAACAACTGATGAGTTATCTACTTAAATTTGATGAACAAAACGACTTACGTATTTTAAACATGCAATTCTTTAGCCCGGTAAGCAAATTAAAAAAAAACGCAATATGTAGGCTACACGAGAACGGAGACGTCGAGTAACCAAAACAAATGCGTTAAACAAATTCGTACATGTTATTTATCAATTTAACTCTAGAATTAAAGGATGTACAACGAGAAACAACGTTTGACAACCTTTAAACAGTTTTAATAACTATCTCAAAAATTATCGCTCTGATGCAAACAACTGATGAGTTATCTACTTAAATTTGATGAACAAAATGACTTACGTATTTTAAACATGCTAACCTTTAGCCCGGTAAGCAAATTAAAAAAAAAACGCAATATGTAGGCTACACGAGAACGGAGACGTCGAGTAACCAAAACAAATGCGTTAAACAAATTCGTACACGTTATTTATCAATTTAACTCTAGAGTTAAAGGATATACAACGAGAAACAACGTTTGACAACCTTTAAACAGTTTTAATAACTATCTCAAAAATTATCGCTCTGATGCAAACAACTGATGAGTTATCTACTTAAATTTGATGAACAAAACGACTTACGTATTTTAAACATGCTAACCTTTAGCCCGGTAAGCAAATTAAAAAAAAAACGCAATATGTGGGCTACACGAGAACGGAGACGTCGAGTAACCAAAACAAATGAGTTAAACAAATTCGTACACGTTATTTATCAATTTAACTCTAGAATTAAAGTATATACAACGAGAAACAAGGTTTGACAACCTTTAAACAGTTTTAATAACTATCTCAAAAATTATCGCTCTGATGCAAACAACTGATGAGTTATCTACTTAAATTTGTTGAACAAAACGACTTACGTATTTTAAACATGCTAACCTTTAGCCCGGTAAGCAAATTAAAAAAAAAACGCAATATGTAGGCTACACGAGAACGGAGACGTCGAGTAACCAAAACAAATGCGTTAAACAAATTCATACACGTTATTTATCAATTTAACTCTAGAATTAAAGGATATACAACGAGAAACAACGTTTGACAACCTTTAAACAGTTTTAATAACTATCTCAAAAATTATCGCTCTGATGCAAACAACTGATGAGTTATCTACTTAAATATGATGAACAAAACGACTTACGTATTTTAAACATGCTAACCTTTAGCCCGGTAAGCAAATTAAAAAAAAAAACGCAATATGTAGGCTACACGAGAACGGAGACGTCGAGTAACCAAAACAAATGCGTTAAACAAATTCGTACACGTTATTTATCAATTTAACTCTAGAATTAAAGTATATACAACGAGAAACAACGTTTGACAACCTTTAAACAGTTTTAATAACTATCTCAAAAATTGTCGCTCTGATGCAAACAACTGCTGAGTTATCTACTCAAATTTGTTGAACAAAACGACTTACGTATTTTAAACATGCTAACCTTTAGTCCGGTAAGCAAATTAAAAAAAAAAACGCAATATGTAGGCTACACGAGAACGGAGACGTCGAGTAACCAAAACAAATGCGTTAAACAAATTCGTACACGTTATTTATCAATTTAACTCTAGAATTAAAGTATATACAACGAGAAACAACGTTTGACAACCTTTAAACAGTTTTAATAACTATCTCAAAAATTGTCGCTCTGATGCAAACAACTGCTGAGTTATCTACTCAAATTTGTTGAACAAAACGACTTACGTATTTTAAACATGCTAACCTTTAGCCCGGTAAGCAAATTAAAAAAAAAACGCAATATGTAGGCTACACGAGAACGGAGACGTCGAGTAACCAAAACAAATGCGTTAAACAAATTCGTACACGTTATTTATCAATTTAACTCTAGAATTAAAGGATATACAACGAGAAACAACGTTTGACAACCTTTAAACAGTTTTAATAACTATCTCAAAAATTATCGCTCTGATGCAAACAACTGATGAGTTATCTACTTAAATATGATGAACAAAACGACTTACGTATTTTAAACATGCTAACCTTTAGCCAGGTAAGCAAATTAAAAAAAAAACGCAATATGTAGGCTACACGAGAACGGAGACGTCGAGTAACCAAAACAAATGCGTTAAACAAATTCGTACACGTTATTTATCAATTTAACTCTAGAATTAAAGGATATACAACGAGAAACAACGTTTGACAAACTTTAAACAGTTTTAATAACTATCTCAAAAATTATCGCTCTGATGCAAACAACTGATGAGTTATCTACTTAAATATGATGAACAAAACGACTTACGTATTTTAAACATGCTAACCTTTAGCCCGGTAAGCAAATTAAAAAAAAAACGCAATATGTAGGCTACACGAGAACGGAGACGTCGAGTAACCAAAACAAATGCGTTAAACAAATTCGTACACGTTATTTATCAATTTAACTCTAGAATTAAAGGATATACAACGAGAAACAACGTTTGACAACCTTTAAACAATTTTAATAACTATCTCAAAAATTGTCGCTCTCATGCAAACAACTGCTGAGTTATCTACTCAAATTTGTTGAACAAAACGACTTACGTATTTTAAACATGCTAACCTTTAGCCCGGTAAGCAAATTAAAAAAAAAACGCAATATGTAGGCTACACGAGAACGGAGACGTCGAGTAACCAAAACAAATGCGTTAAACAAATTCGTACACGTTATTTATCAATTTAACTCTAGAATTAAAGGATATACAACGAGAAACAACGTTTGACAACCTTTAAACAGTTTTAATAACTATCTCAAAAATTATCGCTCTGATGCAAACAACTGATGAGTTATCTACTTAAATATGATGAACAAAACGACTTACGTATTTTAAACATGCTAACCTTTAGCCAGGTAAGCAAATTAAAAAAAAAACGCAATATGTAGGCTACACGAGAACGGAGACGTCGAGTAACCAAAACAAATGCGTTAAACAAATTCGTACACGTTATTTATCAATTTAACTCTAGAATTAAAGGATATACAACGAGAAACAACGTTTGACAACCTTTAAACAGTTTTAATAACTATCTCAAAAATTGTCGCTCTGATGCAAACAACTGCTGAGTTATCTACTCAAATTTGTTGAACAAAACGACTTACGTATTTTAAACATGCTAACCTTTAGCCCGGTAAGCAAATTAAAAAAAAAACGCAATATGTAGGCTACACGAGAACGGAGACGTCGAGTAACCAAAACAAATGCGTTAAACAAATTCGTACACGTTATTTATCAATTTAACTCTAGAATTAAAGGATATACAACGAGAAACAACGTTTGACAACCTTTAAACAGTTTTAATAACTATCTCAAAAATTATCGCTCTGATGCAAACAACTGATGAGTTATCTACTTAAATATGATGAACAAAACGACTTACGTATTTTAAACATGCTAACCTTTAGCCAGGTAAGCAAATTAAAAAAAAAAACGCAATATGTAGGCTACACGAGAACGGAGACGTCGAGTAACCAAAACAAATGCGTTAAACAAATTCGTACACGTTATTTATCAATTTAACTCTAGAATTAAAGGATATACAACGAGAAACAACGTTTGACAACCTTTAAACAATTTTAATAACTATCTCAAAAATTGTCGCTCTGATGCAAACAACTGCTGAGTTATCTACTCAAATTTGTTGAACAAAACGACTTACGTATTTTAAACATGCTAACCTTTAGCCCGGTAAGCAAATTAAAAAAAAAACGCAATATGTAGGCTACACGAGAACGGAGACGTCGAGTAACCAAAACAAATGCGTTAAACAAATTCGTACACGTTATTTATCAATTTAACTCTAGAATTAAAGGATATACAACGAGAAACAACGTTTGACAACCTTTAAACAGTTTTAATAACTATCTCAAAAATTGTCGCTCTGATGCAAACAACTGATGAGTTATCTACTTAAATTTGATGAACAAAACGACTTACGTATTTTAAACATGCTAACCTTTAGCCCGGTAAGCAAATTAAAAAAAAAACGCAATATGTAGGCTACACGAGAACGGAGACGTCGAGTAACCAAAACAAATGCGTTAAACAAATTCGTACACGTTATTTATCAATTTAACTCTAGAATTAAAGGATATACAACGAGAAACAATGTTTGACAACCTTTAAACAGTTTTAATAACTATCTCGAAAATTATCGCTCTGATGCAAACAACTGATGAGTTATCTACTTAAATATGATGAACAAAACGACTTACGTATTTTAAGCATGCTAACCTTTAGCCCGGTAAGCAAATTAAAAAAAAAACGCAATATGTAGGCTACACGAGAACGGAGACGTCGAGTAACCAAAACAAATGCGTTAAACAAATTCGTACACGTTATTTATCAATTTAACTCTAGAATTAAAGGATATACAACGAGAAACAACGTTTGACAACGTTTAAACAATTTTAATAACTATCTCAAAAATTATCGCTCTGATGCAAACAACTGATGAGTTATCTACTTAAATTTGATGAACAAAACGACTTACGTATTTTAAACATGCTAACCTTTAGCCCGGTAAGCAAATTAAAAAAAAAACGCAATATGTAGGCTACACGAGAACGGAGACGTCGAGTAACCAAAACAAATGCGTTAAACAAATTCGTACACGTTATTTATCAATTTAACTCTAGAATTAAAGGATATACAACGAGAAACAACGTTTGACAACCTTTAAACAATTTTAATAACTATCTCAAAAATTATCGCTCTGATGCAAACAACTGATGAGTTATCTACTTAAATTTGATGAACAAAACGACTTACGTATTTTAAACATGCTAACCTTTAGCCCGGTAAGCAAATTAAAAAAAAACGCAATATGTAGGCTACACGAGAACGGAGACGTCGAGTAACCAAAACAAATACGTTAAACAAATTCGTACACGTTATTTATCAATTTAACTCTAGGATTAAAGGATATACAACGAGAAACAACGTTTGACAACCTTTAAACAGTTTTAATAACTATCTCAAAAATTATCGCTCTGATGCAAACAACTGATGAGTTATCTACTTAAATATGATGAACAAAACGACTTACGTATTTTAAACATGCTAACCTTTAGCCCGGTAAGCAAATTAAAAAAAAAACGCAATATGTAGGCTACACGAGAACGGAGACGTCGAGTAACCAAAACAAATACGTTAAACAAATTCGTACACGTTATTTATCAATTTAACTCTAGAATTAAAGGATATACAACGAGAAACAACGTTTGACAACCTTTAAACAGTTTTAATAACTATCTCAAAAATTGTCGCTCTGATGCAAACAACTGATGAGTTATCTACTTAAATTTGATGAACAAAACGACTTACGTATTTTAAACATGCTAACCTTTAGCCCGGTAAGCAAATTAAAAAAAAAACGCAATATGTAGGCTACACGAGAACGGAGACGTCGAGTAACCAAAACAAATGCGTTAAACAAATTCGTACACGTTATTTATCAATTTAACTCTAGAATTAAAGGATATACAACGAGAAACAACGTTTGACAACCTTTAAACAGTTTTAATAACTATCTCAAAAATTATCGCTCTGATGCAAACAACTGATGAGTTATCTACTTAAATATGATGAACAAAACGACTTACGTATTTTAAACATGCTAACCTTTAGCCAGGTAAGCAAATTAAAAAAAAAACGCAATATGTAGGCTACACGAGAACGGAGACGTCGAGTAACCAAAACAAATGCGTTAAACAAATTCGTACACGTTATTTATCAATTTAACTCTAGAATTAAAGTATATACAACGAGAAACAACGTTTGACAACCTTTAAACAGTTTTAATAACTATCTCAAAAATTGTCGCTCTGATGCAAACAACTGCTGAGTTATCTACTCAAATTTGTTGAGCAAAACGACTTACGTATTTTAAACATGCTAACCTTTAGCCCGGTAAGCAAATTAAAAAAAAAACGCAATATGTAGGCTACACGAGAACGGAGACGTCGAGTAACCAAACAAATGCGTTAAACAAATTCGTACACGTTATTTATCAATTTAACTCTAGAATTAAAGGATATACAACGAGAAACAACGTTTGACAACCTTTAAACAGTTTTAATAACTATCTCAAAAATTATCGCTCTGATGCAAACAACTGATGAGTTATCTACTTAAATATGATGAACAAAACGACTTACGTATTTTAAACATGCTAACCTTTAGCCAGGTAAGCAAATTAAAAAAAAACGCAATATGTAGGCTACACGAGAACGGAGACGTCGAGTAACCAAAACAAATGCGTTAAACAAATTCGTACACGTTATTTATCAATTTAACTCTAGAATTAAAGGATATACAACGAGAAACAACGTTTGACAACCTTTAAACAGTTTTAATAACTATCTCAAAAATTATCGCTCTGATGCAAACAACTGATGAGTTATCTACTTAAATATGATGAACAAAACGACTTACGTATTTTAAACATGCTAACCTTTAGCCCGGTAAGCAAATTAAAAAAATCGCAATATGTAGGCTACACGAGAACGGAGACGTCGAGTAACCAAAACAAATGCGTTAAACAAATTCGTACACGTTATTTATCAATTTAACTCTAGAATTAAAGGATATACAACGAGAAACATCGTTTGACAACCTTTAAACAATTTTAATAACTATCTCAAAAATTGTCGCTCTCATGCAAACAACTGCTGAGTTATCTACTCAAATTTGTTGAACAAAACGACTTACGTATTTTAAACATGCTAACCTTTAGCCCGGTAAGCAAATTAAAAAAAAAACGCAATATGTAGGTATATCAACATTCAAGTTGATATTTTAAAAAACTTTTATTTTTGTTTGTAATATAAAATTTATTTTTGTTTATTTTTGAGTTTAGATATTTTCAAACTAATTAGAATTTTCTTTTTTTGAAGTTATTCAAAATTTTAAGTTAACACGAAAACTCAATTAAAATTATTTTAAAAATTAAAGTAAAGAGTACAAAGTAGTTAACACTATATTTACTCCCCCTCCAAGAAAATTTGAAACAAACAAATTATTAATTAATATTAAATGTAACCTTTTTTTGTTTTTTGTTGTTTAATGTATTTGTATTTAAATTAGTGTTAATAAGTATGTTTGCTGGTTTAAGTAAATCAATTGAAATATTTTTAATAGTATTATTGTATTGAATTGTAAATGTTTTATGTTTCTTAGATATAACTTTAAAAGGTCCTTCATAAGGTGATTCTAAATTAGATTTACGAAGAACTTTAACAAAAACATACTCACAATTTTCTAATTGTTTAGGAACGAAAACATTTTCTTTGTTATGATGAAAAACTTTAGAACGAACAAGTGAAAAATATTCTCTTATTTTATGAAGAGCGTCATTAGAAAAATCATGTTCTTTATTACTATTTGAAATAATTAATTCACCAGGTATTCTAAGTGTTTGGCCATAAACAAGTTCAGCAGATGAACATTTTAAATCTTCTTTAATAGAAGTTCGTAAACCAAGTAGAATGAATGGTAAAATGTCAGACCAATGAACCGAGTCGTTTGATGCTATAATTGCTGCTTTTAAAGTTCGATGAAATCTCTCTATCATGCCATTTGCTTGGGGATGGTAAGGAGATGTATGAATTTTATGAGAACCTAAAAGTTTAGTTAATTCTGTAAAAAATTTTGAGGTGAATTGTGAACCTTGATCTACTGTAATATTTAATGGTATACCAAATCGTGGTATATAATTTTGAATAAAAGTTTTTACTATAGTATTTGTTGAAATATCTTTAAGCGGATAAGCTTCAGGCCAACGTGAAAATCTGTCAATAATTGTTAAAATATAACAATTTCCATTTGAAACTGGAAGAGGTCCAACAATATCCATATGAATATGTTCAAAACGACCTGATGGTATTTGAATTTTTTGAATAGGAGATTTAGTATGTCTTGAAATTTTGGATTTTTGACAATTGATGCAAGATGAAGTCCAATCGTTAATTTCTTTACGCATGTTAGGCCAATAATATTTATTTTGAATTAATTTTCTAGTTGTTCTTATACTTGGATGAGATAATGAGTGAATTTTGTCAAATATAATTCTTCTCATAGAATGTGGAACATAAGGTCGAAAAGGTTGTAGAGAAACATCACACCATATATTTAAATTAATAATTGGAATATGAATTTCCTTTAAATTATTTTTAGAATTTTGATCAGAAATGGTTTTTTGTAAAAATGTATCAGTTTGTTGTTCTTTATATAAAGTTTCTAAATTTATATCTTGAGTTGAAATTGCATTTATTTCTGGAATACGGGAAAGTGTGTCGGCAACTATGTTGTCTTTTCCACGTATATATTGAATATCATTTGTAAATTGAGCAATATATTCAAGATGACGTAGTTGACGAGGAGATCTATCTACTTTAGAATTTAGAACATGAATTAAAGGTTTATGATCAGTATAAATTGTAAAAGTTCTACCTTCAAGAAAATGTTTAAAATGTTTAATTGAATTATAAATTGCCAAAAGTTCACGATCAAATGTTGAATATTTAGTTTCTGTTGTAGTTAATTTTCTTGAAAAATAAGCTAAGGGTTCTAGTATATTATTGCTAGTTTGTTGAAGAACTGCTCCAATAGCAACATTTGATGCATCTACTGCTAATGATAAAGTACCGTTTTTGTCGAAATGTGTAAGTAAAGTATTTTTAGCAAAAAGTTTTTTAACATTTTCGAAAGCTGTTGTGGTTTCATTTGTCCAATTTAATTGTTTGAGTTTGTTTTTAATTGCATGTGTTAACATTTCATGCAGAGGACTAAGTTCTGTTGCTAACATTTTAATATATCTGTGATAGTAATTTATCATACCTAAAAATTTTTGTAATTTATTTATAGAAATTGGTTTTTCAAAATTTGTTATGATTTCAATTCTATCGAAAGATGGTTTAATACCTTCGCCTGAAATTTCGTAACTTAAAAAATTTAATTTATTTACACCGAGAGTACATTTTGAAGGTTTGATATTTAAATTATATTCTTCAAGTCTTTTGAAAACTGATTTTAAATGATTTATATGTTGATCTTCATTATCACTGGCAATAAGAATGTCATCAATGTATGTAAATACAAAATCGAAATCAGAAAATACTTCATTAATAAAGCGTTGGAAAGTTTGAGCACTGTTTCGTAAACCGAAAGGCATTCTTACGAATTCAAACATTCCAAAAGGGGTAGTTATTGCAGTTTTATGAATGTCTTCTTCTGCCATTGGAATTTGGTGGTAAGCACGCACAAGATCAATTTTGGAAAAAAATTGTTTGTTTTTTAAATCAATTGTTAAATCGTGAATATGTGGTAAAGGATACCGATCTGGTGTAGTAATAAAATTAAGTCTTCGATAGTCTCCGCAAGGTCTCCAATCATTTGGTTCTTTTTTAGGAACGAGATGAAGTGGAGATGCAATAGGAGAATTTGAGGGTCTGCATATACCCGTTTTAACTAAAAATTCAAATTCAGCTTTAGCAATTTTAAGTTTGATTGGATCAAGACGTCTGGGTTTCGAAAATGGTAAAATACCTTTTGTTTCTATCCTGTGAACCGTATGGTGTTTAACTTTTTTAGTATAATCTGGTTCACAGGTAATAGACGGAAATTCATTAAGTAATTTTGAAAACTTATTTTCGACAATAGGAATTTTGAGTGAGAAAATATCAGAAAATCCAGAAGATCCAGCAACTTTAATTTTTGTAGTAGAATCAATTATTTCTTTATTTTTAATATTGACAATAATTCCGAATTTTTCTAAAAAGTTTGCTCCTAAAATTGGTGTATCAATATTCGCAATAATGAATGGAAATTCAAAATCTCTTCTTAAACCTAAATCAATTTTAAGTAGTTTTGTACCGAAAGTTTCAATTGAAGAACCGTTTGCTGCAGTCAAAGTAAGATCCGAATTTCTTTTATAAATTTTAAATTTAGAAAAAGGAATAACTGATACAACTGCGCCGGTATCGATAAGAAAATTAAGTTTATTGAATTTATCAAATATGAATAGGCGACGAGTAGGTTTAATAATAGTTCCATTATCCGTCACCGTCATAATGGATCGTTTCAGTTTAAATTTTGTTCGTAATTTGAATTATGATTTTGATTAAAATTGCATGGGGGTATACATTTGAGAGCGTTATTCTTAAATTTTTTGTGATACCAACAAATAGTTGTTTGTGAATTAAAATTATGATTGTTTGAAAAATTTCTTGATCCTGAAAAATTTCGAGATTTAGATCTATTTCTATCTTTAGATCTTGAACGGATTTGTAATTGATTAATATCATTCGAAATTTTATTTAAATTTTGATAAATAGCCGTAGTTAATTCAGTTAAATTTTTAACGCATTGTTCTAAAATATTATTATTTATACTTGAGACTACAGGAGATTTGGAAGAATGAGGTTTATTGATTAAATCAAAAAGTTTGTCAGCTAAAATAATAATTTCATCTCTGTTTTGATTATTATTGGAAGTCAAATGAATTTGTATTTCTTGTGGTAATTTACGAATCCACAATTTAAAGAGTAATTCTTGGCTAACTATGGAGGCAGAACCTATAAGTGATTTCATAAATCTGAATAATTCAGATGGTGAACGATCACCAAGTTCAGTTTTTGAAAATAATTGTTCTAATCGTTTTTCTTCGCTAAGAGAAAATCTTTCACATAGAATTTTTTTGATTGTATCATATTTATTAAAAAGAGGAGGAGGGTTAATAACATCTAAAATTTTAGATATAGTATCTCGTTGAAGAGTAATTAGAATATTTTGAAATTTTAAATTATCATCATTGATATTATTAATTTCAAATTGTCCTTCAACAAGTAAAAACCAGGCATCAGGAGAATCTTGCCAAAATTGTGGTAATTTAATAGATTTAGTAGAAGAAAAATTTGTAAAGTTATCTTGTCTTGAAGTATCTTGTGTTATATTAGAGATGATGTTTTGTGTTGTATTAATGTTAGAATTTTGAGTTGTATTGTGAGTCATGATGTTATTTGTATGGTTGATATTTTGATTTTCTGAATTTGTAAATTTACGAGTTCGTATTGGTGAACGTAGAACCATATGAAAAGAAATTTAAATGAAAAATTAGAAATTAAGAAAATATTTAAGATTTTTTTTTTTTTTTTTGGAAAGGGAGTTAACAATTTAAATAAAATATTTAATTTTATATAAAAAATAAGTAAATTTAAATAACTATATTAAAATTGTTAAAATATAAAAATAATCTTAAAATAAATTTAAAAGTTTAAAAGGTTTAAAATTTTAATTTAAATTATAATTGGAAAATTTGTAATATGATATTAAAATAAAAATTATACTTACATAAAATTAAATTAGTAAAAAAATATTCAAATTAATAAGTATTTGATTGATGATTGTAGAAATTTTGAGGGAATAAATGGCGTTTTTTGGGCGTGATAACAATTAAATTCATTGTTGTTGCTGTTTATGCAATGGCTTTGTTGTTTTCTTTATGAATCTCATCATTTTCATCGTGATGTCTTATACTTTAAATCCGTTCTTGTGTGTATTTTGCGTAAAATTGTTGTAATAGCTCTTGTTGTAGTGAAGTGGAAAACTTAACTATTGTTTTAAGCGTAGTATATTGTTTTTTAGAGTTCTTTATTAATTAACGATTCGTAGAAAAATTTTATTTTTATGTATGTTGCATAAAATTTATAGCATGTCTACTAGTAAATTTCTGCTATAAGTACTTTATGTTTTATTTGATTGTCCGCACTTATTTTTTGTTTTTGTTTCGTATATAGAATTTACAGCGACTGTTATATGCAATATGCACAAAATATTGTTTATTAATTGAAGTATATTTAAGTTTCATTTTTTTTTTTAAATCGATGTGCGATTTACAATTATGGTACTGATTTAACTTTTTAATTTTTTTATTGTTTCTTTAAAAGTTTTAACAATTGGTTAAACTATTTTGTTCATCAAATCTGCTAAAATTTGATTTCCGTTTTCGGGTGTTTCCACACAGTCCATCTACGAATGTCTATGGACTTTCACTTATTTTCACAATAGTAAATGTTTTAAGCACTTTCAAAACGAAATATTTTTAAAGTTAATTATAGCTTCGTATTATAATCACTAAATTCATAATTTTTTGTTGATGGCGAATGTATTTCCAAATTGGATTTTAAGTAAACAAACTGATGGCTGTTCGTTTAGTCTGTTTCGCACAACTATTTAAATCGTTGTAAATATGACGGAGTAGTTACTTTAAAATTGCGAAATTTTTTGTTCAAAAATCATTTATCACAAGCACGAGGTATATATATACAAGCACGGACAGATATAGATTTAGATAATAAATGCATTTTAATTAAAAATTAGCGAATGGAAATTTTCGTAATCATTACAGTCATTAATGAAATAAAATATTTGCGCAGGATCGTTGGTAGGATCGCCAATATATCAACATTCAAGTTGATATTTTAAAAAACTTTTATTTTTGTTTGTAATATAAAATTTATTTTTGTTTATTTTTGAGTTTAGATATTTTCAAACTAATTAGAATTTTCTTTTTTTGAAGTTATTCAAAATTTTAAGTTAACACGAAAACTCAATTAAAATTATTTTAAAAATTAAAGTAAAGAGTACAAAGTAGTTAACACTATAGTAGGCTACACGAGAACGGAGACGTCGAGTAACCAAAACAAATGCGTTAAACAAATTCGTACACGTTATTTATCAATTTAACTCTAGAATTAAAGGATATACAACGAGAAACAACGTTTGACAACCTTTAAACAGTTTTAATAACTATCTCAAAAATTATCGCTCTGATGCAAACAACTGATGAGTTATCTACTTAAATATGATGAACAAAACGACTTACGTATTTTAAACATGCTAACCTTTAGCCAGGTAAGCAAATTAAAAAAAAAACGCAATATGTAGGCTACACGAGAACAGAGACGTCGAGTAACCAAAACAAATGCGTTAAACAAATTCGTACACGTTATTTATCAATTTAACTCTAGAATTAAAGGATATACAACGAGAAACAACGTTTGACAACCTTTAAACAGTTTTAATAACTATCTCAAAAATGATCGCTCTGATGCAAACAACTGATGAGTTATCTACTTAAATATGATGAACAAAACGACTTACGTATTTTAAACATGCTAACCTTTAGCCAGGTAAGCAAATTAAAAAAAAAACGCAATATGTAGGCTACACGAGAACGGAGACGTCGAGTAACCAAAACAAATGCGTTAAACAAATTCGTACACGTTATTTATCAATTTAACTCTAGAATTAAAGGATATACAACGAGAAACAACGTTTGACAACCTTTAAACAGTTTTAATAACTATCTCAAAAATTATCGCTCTGATGCAAACAACTGATGAGTTATCTACTTAAATATGATGAACAAAACGACTTACGTATTTTAAACATGCTAACCTTTAGCCAGGTAAGCAAATTAAAAAAAAAACGCAATATGTAGGCTACACGAGAACGGAGACGTCGAGTAACCAAAACAAATGCGTTAAACAAATTCGTACACGTTATTTATCAATTTAACTCTAGAATTAAAGGATATACAAAGAGAAACAACGTTTGACAACCTTTAAACAGTTTTAATAACTATCTCAAAAATTGTCGCTCTGATGCAAACAACTGCTGAGTTATCTACTCAAATTTGTTGAACAAAACGACTTACGTATTTTAAACATGCTAACCTTTAGCCCGGTAAGCAAATTAAAAAAAAAAACGCAATATGTAGGCTACACGAGAACGGAGACGTCGAGTAACCAAAACAAATGCGTTAAACAAATTCGTACACGTTATTTATCAATTTAACTCTAGAATTAAAGGATATACAACGAGAAACAACGTTTGACAACCTTTAAACAGTTTTAATAACTATCTCAAAAATTATCGCTCTGATGCAAACAACTGATGAGTTATCTACTTAAATATGATGAACAAAACGACTTACGTATTTTAAACATGCTAACCTTTAGCCAGGTAAGCAAATTAAAAAAAAAACGCAATATGTAGGCTACACGAGAACGGAGACGTCGAGTAACCAAAACAAATGCGTTAAACAAATTCGTACACGTTATTTATCAATTTAACTCTAGAATTAAAGTATATACAACGAGAAACAACGTTTGACAACCTTTAAACAGTTTTAATAACTATCTCAAAATTTGTCGCTCTGATGCAAACAACTGCTGAGTTATCTACTCAAATTTGTTGAACAAAACGACTTACGTATTTTAAACATGCTAACCTTTAGCCCGGTAAGCAAATTAAAAAAAAAACGCAATATGTAGGCTACACGAGAACGGAGACGTCGAGTAACCAAAACAAATGCGTTAAACAAATTCGTACACGTTATTTATCAATTTAACTCTAGAATTAAAGGATATACAACGAGAAACAACGTTTGACAACCTTTAAACAATTTTAATAACTATCTCAAAAATTATCGCTCTGATGCAAACAACTGATGAGTTATCTACTTAAATATGATGAACAAAACGACTTACGTATTTTAAACATGCTAACCTTTAGCCCGGTAAGCAAATTAAAAAAAAAAAGCAATATGTAGGCTACACGAGAACGGAGACGTCGAGTAACCAAAACAAATGCGTTAAACAAATTCGTACACGTTATTTATCAATTTAACTCTAGAATTAAAGGATATACAACGAGAAACAACGTTTGACAACCTTTAAACAGTTTTAATAACTATCTTAAAAATTATCGCTCTGATGCAAACAACTGATGAGTTATCTACTTAAATTTGTTGAACAAAACGACTTACGTATTTTAAACATGCTAACCTTTAGCCCGGTAAGCAAATTAAAAAAAAAACGCAATATGTAGGCTACACGAGAACAGAGACGTCGAGTAACCAAAACAAATGCGTTAAATAAATTCGTACACGTTATTTATCAATTTAACTCTAGAATTAAAGGATATACAACGAGAAACAACGTTTGACAACCTTTAAACTGTTTTAATAACTATCTCAAAAATTATCGCTCTGATACAAACAACTGATGAGTTATCTACTTAAATATGATGAACAAAACGACTTACGTATTTTAAACATGCTAACCTTTAGCCCGGTAAGCAAATTAAAAAAAAAACGCAATATGTGGGCTACACGAGAACGGAGACGTCGAGTAACCAAAACAAATGCGTTAAACAAATTCGTACACGTTATTTATCAATTTAACTCTAGAATTAAAGGATATACAACGAGAAACAACGTTTGACAACCTTTAAACAGTTTTAATAACTATCTCAAAAATTATCGCTCTGATGCAAACAACTGATGAGTTATCTACTTAAATATGATGAACAAAACGACTTACGTATTTTAAACATGCTAACCTTTAGCCAGGTAAGCAAATTAAAAAAAAACGCAATATGTAGGCTACACGAGAACGGAGACGTCGAGTAACCAAAACAAATGCGTTAAACAAATTCGTACACGTTATTTATCAATTTAACTCTAGAATTAAAGGATATACAACGAGAAACAACGTTTGACAACCTTTAAACAGTTTTAATAACTATCTCAAAAATTATCGCTCTGATGCAAACAACTGATGAGTTATCTACTCAAATTTGTTGAACAAAACGACTTACGTATTTTAAACATGCTAGCCTTTAGCCCGGTAAGCAAATTAAAAAAAAAACGCAATATGTAGGCTACACGAGAACGGAGACGTCGAGTAACCAAAACAAATGCGTTAAACAAATTCGTACACGTTATTTATCAATTTAACTCTAGAATTAAAGGATATACAACGAGAAACAACGTTTGACAACCTTTAAACAGTTTTAATAACTATCTCAAAAATTATCGCTCTGATGCAAACAACTGATGAGTTATCTACTTAAATATGATGAACAAAACGACTTACGTATTTTAAACATGCTAACCTTTAGCCAGGTAAGCAAATTAAAAAAAAAACGCAATATGTAGGCTACACGAGAACGGAGACGTCGAGTAACCAAAACAAATGCGTTAAACAAATTCGTGCACGTTATTTATCAATTTAACTCTAGAATTAGAGGATATACAACGAGAAACAACGTTTGACAACCTTTAAACAATTTTAATAACTATCTCAAAAATTGTCGCTCTGATGCAAACAACTGCTGAGTTATCTACTCAAATTTGTTGAACAAAACGACTTACGTATTTTAAACATGCTAACCTTTAGCCCGGTAAGCAAATTAAAAAAAAAAAACGCAATATGTAGGCTACACGAGAACGGAGACGTCGAGTAACCAAAACAAATGCGTTAAACAAATTCGTACACGTTATTTATCAATTTAACTCTAGAATTAAAGGATATACAACGAGAAACAACGTTTGACAACCTTTAAACAGTTTTAATAACTATCTCAAAAATTGTCGCTCTGATGCAAACAACTGATGAGTTATCTACTTAAATTTGATGAACAAAACGACTTACGTATTTTAAACATGCTAACCTTTAGCCCGGTAAGCAAATTAAAAAAAAACGCAATATGTAGGCTACACGAGAACGGAGACGTCGAGTAACCAAAACAAATGCGTTAAACAAATTCGTACACGTTATTTATCAATTTAACTCTAGAATTAAAGGATATACAACGAGAAACAACGTTTGACAACCTTTAAACAGTTTTAATAACTATCTCAAAAATTATCGCTCTGATGCAAACAACTGATGAGTTATCTACTTAAATATGATGAACAAAACGACTTACGTATTTTAAACATGCTAACCTTTAGCCAGGTAAGCAAATTAAAAAAAAAAACGCAATATGTAGGCTACACGAGAACGGAGACGTCGAGTAACCAAAACAAATGCGTTAAACAAATTCGTACACGTTATTTATCAATTTAACTCTAGAATTAAAGGATATACAACGAGAAACAACGTTTGACAACCTTTAAACAATTTTAATAAATATCTCAAAAATTGTCGCTCTGATGCAAACAACTGCTGAGTTATCTACTCAAATTTGTTGAACAAAACGACTTACGTATTTTAAACATGCTAACCTTTAGCCCGGTAAGCAAATTAAAAAAAAACGCAATATGTAGGCTACACGAGAACGGAGACGTCGAGTAACCAAAACAAATGCGTTAAACAAATTCGTACACGTTATTTATCAATTTAACTCTAGAATTAAAGGATATACAACGAGAAACAACGTTTGACAACCTTTAAACAGTTTTAATAACTATCTCAAAAATTATCGCTCTGATGCAAACAACTGATGAGTTATCTACTTAAATATGATGAACAAAACGACTTACGTATTTTAAACATGCTAACCTTTAGCCAGGTAAGCAAATTAAAAAAAAAACGCAATATGTAGGCTACACGAGAACGGAGACGTCGAGTAACCAAAACAAATGCGTTAAACAAATTCGTACACGTTATTTATCAATTTAACTCTAGAATTAAAGGATATACAACGAGAAACAACGTTTGACAACCTTTAAACAGTTTTAATAACTATCTCAAAAATTATCGCTCTGATGCAAACAACTGATGAGTTATCTACTTAAATTTGATGAACAAAACGACTTACGTATTTTAAACATGCTAACCTTTAGCCAGGTAAGCAAATTAAAAAAAAAACGCAATATGTAGGCTACACGAGAACGGAGACGTCGAGTAACCAAAACAAATGCGTTAAACAAATTCGTACACGTTATTTATCAATTTAACTCTAGAATTAAAGGATATACAACGAGAAACAACGTTTGACAACCTTTAAACAGTTTTAATAACTATCTCAAAAATTGTCGCTCTGATGCAAACAACTGATGAGTTATCTACTTAAATTTGATGAACAAAACGACTTACGTATTTTAAACATGCTAACCTTTAGCCCGGTAAGCAAATTAAAAAAAAAACGCAATATGTAGGCTACACGAGAACGGAGACGTCGAGTAACCAAAACAAATGCGTTAAACAAATTCGTACACGTTATTTATCAATTTAACTCTAGAATTAAAGGATATACAACGAGAAACAACGTTTGACAACCTTTAAACAATTTTAATAACTATCTCAAAAATTATCGCTCTGATGCAAACAACTGATGAGTTATCTACTTAAATTTGATGAACAAAACGACTTACGTATTTTAAACATGCTAACCTTTAGCCCGGTAAGCAAATTAAAAAAAAAACGCAATATGTAGGCTACACGAGAACGGAGACGTCGAGTAACCAAAACAAATGCGTTAAACAAATTCGTACACGTTATTTATCAATTTAACTCTAGAATTAAAGGATATACAACGAGAAACAACGTTTGACAACCTTTAAACAATTTTAATAACTATCTCAAAAATTATCGCTCTGATGCAAACAACTGATGAGTTATCTACTTAAATTTGATGAACAAAACGACTTACGTATTTTAAACATGCTAACCTTTAGCCCGGTAAGCAAATTAAAAAAAAAACGCAATATGTAGGCTACACGAGAACGGAGACGTCGAGTAACCAAAACAAATACGTTAAACAAATTCGTACACGTTATTTATCAATTTAACTCTAGGATTAAAGGATATACAACGAGAAACAACGTTTGACAACCTTTAAACAGTTTTAATAACTATCTCAAAAATTATCGCTCTGATGCAAACAACTGATGAGTTATCTACTTAAATATGATGAACAAAACGACTTACGTATTTTAAACATGCTAACCTTTAGCCCGGTAAGCAAATTAAAAAAAAAACGCAATATGTAGGCTACACGAGAACGGAGACGTCGAGTAACCAAAACAAATGCGTTAAACAAATTCGTACACGTTATTTATCAATTTAACTCTAGAATTAAAGGATATACAACGAGAAACAACGTTTGACAACCTTTAAACAGTTTTAATAACTATCTCAAAAATTGTCGCTCTGATGCAAACAACTGATGAGTTATCTACTTAAATTTGATGAACAAAACGACTTACGTATTTTAAACATGCTAACCTTTAGCCCGGTAAGCAAATTAAAAAAAAAACGCAATATGTAGGCTACACGAGAACGGAGACGTCGAGTAACCAAAACAAATGCGTTAAACAAATTCGTACACGTTATTTATCAATTTAACTCTAGAATTAAAGGATATACAACGAGAAACAACGTTTGACAACCTTTAAACAGTTTTAATAACTATCTCAAAAATTATCGCTCTGATGCAAACAACTGATGAGTTATCTACTTAAATATGATGAACAAAACGACTTACGTATTCTAAACATGCTAACCTTTAGCCAGGTAAGCAAATTAAAAAAAAAACGAAATATGTAGGCTACACGAGAACGGAGACGTCGAGTAACCAAAACAAATGCGTTAAACAAATTCGTACACGTTATTTATCAATTTAACTCTAGAATTAAAGTATATACAACGAGAAACAACGTTTGACAACCTTTAAACAGTTTTAATAACTATCTCAAAAATTGTCGCTCTGATGCAAACAACTGCTGAGTTATCTACTCAAATTTGTTGAACAAAACGACTTACGTATTTTAAACATGCTAACCTTTAGCCCGGTAAGCAAATTAAAAAAAAAACGCAATATGTAGGCTACACGAGAACGGAGACGTCGAGTAACCAAAACAAATGCGTTAAACAAATTCGTACACGTTATTTATCAATTTAACTCTAGAATTAAAGGATATACAACGAGAAACAACGTTTGACAACCTTTAAACAGTTTTAATAACTATCTCAAAAATTATCGCTCTGATGCAAACAACTGATGAGTTATCTACTTAAATATGATGAACAAAACGACTTACGTATTTTAAACATGCTAACCTTTAGCCAGGTAAGCAAATTAAAAAAAAAACGCAATATGTAGGCTACACGAGAACGGAGACGTCGAGTAACCAAAACAAATGCGTTAAACAAATTCGTACACGTTATTTATCAATTTAACTCTAGAATTAAAGGATATACAACGAGAAACAACGTTTGACAACCTTTAAACAGTTTTAATAACTATCTCAAAAATTATCGCTCTGATGCAAACAACTGATGAGTTATCTACTTAAATATCATGAACAAAACGACTTACGTATTTTAAACATGCTAACCTTTAGCCCGGTAAGCAAATTAAAAAAAAAACGCAATATGTAGGCTACACGAGAACGGAGACGTCGAGTAACCAAAACAAATGCGTTAAACAAATTCGTACACGTTATTTATCAATTTAACTCTAGAATTAAAGGATATACAACGAGAAATAACGTTTGACAACCTTTAAACAATTTTAATAACTATCTCAAAAATTGTCGCTCTCATGCAAACAACTGCTGAGTTATCTACTCAAATTTGTTGAACAAAACGACTTACGTATTTTAAACATGCTAACCTTTAGCCCGGTAAGCAAATTTAAAAAAAAAACGCAATATGTAGGCTACACGAGAACGGAGACGTCGAGTAACCAAAACAAATGCGTTAAACAAATTCGTACACGTTATTTATCAATTTAACTCTAGAATTAAAGGATATACAACGAGAAACAACGTTTGACAACCTTTAAACAGTTTTAATAACTATCTCAAAAATTATCGCTCTGATGCAAACAACTGATGAGTTATCTACTTAAATATGATGAACAAAACGACTTACGTATTTTAAACATGCTAACCTTTAGCCAGGTAAGCAAATTAAAAAAAAAACGCAATATGTAGGCTACACGAGAACGGAGACGTCGAGTAACCAAAACAAATGCGTTAAACAAATTCGTACACGTTATTTATCAATTTAACTCTAGAATTAAAGGATATACAACGAGAAACAACGTTTGACAACCTTTAAACAGTTTTAATAACTATCTCAAAAATTATCGCTCTGATGCAAACAACTGATGAGTTATCTACTTAAATATGATGAACAAAACGACTTACGTATTTTAAACATGCTAACCTTTAGCCAGGTAAGCAAATTAAAAAAAAAACGCAATATGTAGGCTACACGAGAACGGAGACGTCGAGTAACCAAAACAAATGCGTTAAACAAATTCGTACACGTTATTTATCAATTTAACTCTAGAATTAAAGGATATACAACGAGAAACAACGTTTGACAACCTTTAAACAGTTTTAATAACTATCTCAAAAATTATCGCTCTGATGCAAACAACTGATGAGTTATCTACTTAAATATGATGAACAAAACGACTTACGTATTTTAAGCATGCTAACCTTTAGCCCGATAAGCAAATTAAAAAAAAAACGCAATATGTAGGCTACACGAGAACGGAGACGTCGAGTAACCAAAACAAATGCGTTAAACAAATTCGTACACGTTATTTATCAATTTAACTCTAGAATTAAAGGATATACAACGAGAAACAACGTTTGACCACCTTTAAACAATTTTAATAACTATCTCAAAAATTATCGCTCTGATGCAAACAACTGATGAGTTATCTACTTAAATTTGATGAACAAAACGACTTACGTATTTTAAACATGCTAACCTTTAGCCCGGTAAGCAAATTTAAAAAAAAACGCAATATGTAGGCTACACGAGAACGGAGACGTCGAGTAACCAAAACAAATGCGTTAAACAAATTCGTACACGTTATTTATCAATTTAACTCTAGAATTAAAGGATATACAACGAGAAACAACGTTTGACAACCTTTAAACAATTTTAATAACTATCTCAAAAATTATCGCTCTGATGCAAACAACTGATGAGTTATCTACTTAAATTTGATGAACAAAACGACTTACGTATTTTAAACATGCTAACCTTTAGCCCGGTAAGCAAATTAAAAAAAAAACGCAATATGTAGGCTACACGAGAACGGAGACGTCGAGTAACCAAAACAAATACGTTAAACAAATTCGTACACGTTATTTATCAATTTAACTCTAGGATTAAAGGATATACAACGAGAAACAACGTTTGACAACCTTTAAACAGTTTTAATAACTATCTCAAAAATTATCGCTCTGATGCAAACAACTGATGAGTTATCTACTTAAATATGATGAACAAAACGACTTACGTATTTTAAACATGCTAACCTTTAGCCCGGTAAGCAAATTAAAAAAAAAAACGCAATATGTAGGCTACACGAGAACGGAGACGTCGAGTAACCAAAACAAATGCGTTAAACAAATTCGTACACGTTATTTATCAATTTAACTCTAGAATTAAAGGATATACAACGAGAAACAACGTTTGACAACCTTTAAACAGTTTTAATAACTATCTAAAAAATTGTCGCTCTGATGCAAACAACTGATGAGTTATCTACTTAAATTTGATGAACAAAACGACTTACGTATTTTAAACATGCTAACCTTTAGCCCGGTAAGCAAATTAAAAAAAAAACGCAATATGTAGGCTACACGAGAACGGAGACGTCGAGTAACCAAAACAAATGCGTTAAACAAATTCGTACACGTTATTTATCAATTTAACTCTAGAATTAAAGGATATACAACGAGAAACAACGTTTGACAACCTTTAAACAGTTTTAATAACTATCTCAAAAATTATCGCTCTGATGCAAACAACTGATGAGTTATCTACTTAAATATGATGAACAAAACGACTTACGTATTTTAAACATGCTAACCTTTAGCCAGGTAAGCAAATTAAAAAAAAAACGCAATATGTAGGCTACACGAGAACGGAGACGTCGAGTAACCAAAACAAATGCGTTAAACAAATTCGTACACGTTATTTATCAATTTAACTCTAGAATTAAAGTATATACAACGAGAAACAACGTTTGACAACCTTTAAACAGTTTTAATAACTATCTCAAAAATTGTCGCTCTGATACAAACAACTGCTGAGTTATCTACTCAAATTTGTTGAACAAAACGACTTACGTATTTTAAACATGCTAACCTTTAGCCCGGTAAGCAAATTAAAAAAAAAACGCAATATGTAGGCTACACGAGAACGGAGACGTCGAGTAACCAAAACAAATGCGTTAAACAAATTCGTACACGTTATTTATCAATTTAACTCTAGAATTAAAGGATATACAACGAGAAACAACGTTTGACAACCTTTAAACAGTTTTAATAACTATCTCAAAAATTATCGCTCTGATGCAAACAACTGATGAGTTATCTACTTAAATATGATGAACAAAACGACTTACGTATTTTAAACATGCTAACCTTTAGCCAGGTAAGCAAATTATAAAAAAAACGCAATATGTAGGCTACACGAGAACGGAGACGTCGAGTAACCAAAACAAATGCGTTAAACAAATTCGTACACGTTATTTATCAATTTAACTCTAGAATTAAAGGATATACAACGAGAAACAACGTTTGACAACCTTTAAACAGTTTTAATAACTATCTCAAAAATTATCGCTCTGATGCAAACAACTGATGAGTTATCTACTTAAATATGATGAACAAAACAACTTACGTATTTTAAACATGCTAACCTTTAGCCCGGTAAGCAAATTAAAAAAAAAACGCAATATGTAGGCTACACGAGAACGGAGACGTCGAGTAACCAAAACAAATGCGTTAAACAAATTCGTACACGTTATTTATCAATTTAACTCTAGAATTAAAGGATATACAACGAGAAACAACGTTTGACAACCTTTAAACCATTTTAATAACTATCTCAAAAATTGTCGCTCTCATGCAAACAACTGCTGAGTTATCTACTCAAATTTGTTGAACAAAACGACTTACGTATTTTAAACATGCTAACCTTTAGCCCGGCAAGCAAATTAAAAAAAAAACGCAATATGTAGGCTACACGAGAACGGAGACGTCGAGTAACCAAAACAAATGCGTTAAACAAATTCGTACACGTTATTTATCAATTTAACTCTAGAATTAAAGGATATACAACGAGAAACAACGTTTGACAACCTTTAAACAGTTTTAATAACTATCTCAAAAATTATCGCTCTGATGCAAACAACTGATCAGTTATCTACTTAAATATGATGAACAAAACGACTTACGTATTTTAAACATGCTAACCTTTAGCCAGGTAAGCAAATTAAAAAAAAAACGCAATATGTAGGCTACACGAGAACGGAGACGTCGAGTAACCAAAACAAATGCGTTAAACAAATTCGTACACGTTATTTATCAATTTAACTCTAGAATTAAAGGATATACAACGAGAAACAACGTTTGACAACCTTTAAACAGTTTTAATAACTATCTCAAAAATTATCGCTCTGATGCAAACAACTGATGAGTTATCTACTTAAATATGATGAACAAAACGACTTACGTATTTTAAACATGCTAACCTTTAGCCAGGTAAGCAAATTAAAAAAAAAACGCAATATGTAGGCTACACGAGAACGGAGACGTCGAGTAACCAAAACAAATGCGTTAAACAAATTCGTACACGTTATTTATCAATTTAACTCTAGAATTAAAGGATATACAACGAGAAACAACGTTTGACAACCTTTAAACAGTTTTAATAACTATCTCAAAAATTATCGCTCTGATGCAAACAACTGATGAGTTATCTACTTAAATATGATGAACAAAACGACTTACGTATTTTAAACATGCTAACCTTTAGCCAGGTAAGCAAATTAAAAAAAAAACGCAATATGTAGGCTACACGAGAACGGAGACGTCGAGTAACCAAAACAAATGCGTTAAACAAATTCGTACACGTTATTTATCAATTTAACTCTAGAATTAAAGGATATACAACGAGAAACAACGTTTGACAACCTTTAAACAGTTTTAATAACTATCTCAAAAATTATCGCTCTGATGCAAACAACTGATGAGTTATCTACTTAAATATGATGAACAAAACGACTTACGTATTTTAAGCATGCTAACCTTTAGCCCGGTAAGCAAATTAAAAAAAAAAACGCAATATGTAGGCTACACGAGAACGGAGACGTCGAGTAACCAAAACAAATGCGTTAAACAAATTCGTACACGTTATTTATCAATTTAACTCTAGAATTAAAGGATATACAACGAGAAACAACGTTTGACAACCTTTAAACAGTTTTAATAACTATCTCAAAAATTATCGCTCTGATGCAAACAACTGATGAGTTATCTACTTAAATATGATGAACAAAACGACTTACGTATTTTAAACATGCTAACCTTTAGCCAGGTAAGCAAATTAAAAAAAAAACGCAATATGTAGGCTACACGAGAACGGAGACGTCGAGTAACCAAAACAAATGCGTTAAACAAATTCGTACACGTTATTTATCAATTTAACTCTAGAATTAAAGGATATACAACGAGAAACAACGTTTGACAACCTTTAAACAATTTTAATAACTATCTCAAAAATTGTCGCTCTGATGCAAACAACTGATGAGTTATCTACTTAAATTTGATGAACAAAACGACTTACGTATTTTAAACATGCTAACCTTTAGCCCGGTAAGCAAATTAAAAAAAAAACGCAATATGTAGGCTACACGAGAACGGAGACGTCGAGTAACCAAAACAAATGCGTTAAACAAATTCGTACACGTTATTTATCAATTTAACTCTAGAATTAAAGGATATACAACGAGAAACAACGTTTGACAACCTTTAAACAGTTTTAATAACTATCTCAAAAATTATCGCTCTGATGCAAACAACTGATGAGTTATCTTCTTAAATATGATGAACAAAACGACTTACGTATTTTAAACATGCTAACCTTTAGCCAGGTAAGCAAATTAAAAAAAAAACGCAATATGTAGGCTACACGAGAACGGAGACGTCGAGTAACCAAAACAAATGCGTTAAACAAATTCGTACACGTTATTTATCAATTTAACTCTAGAATTGAAGTATATACAACGAGAAACAACGTTTGACAACCTTTAAACAGTTTTAATAACTATCTCAAAAATTGTCGCTCTGATGCAAACAACTGCTGAGTTATCTACTCAAATTTGTTGAACAAAACGACTTACGTATTTTAAACATGCTAACCTTTAGCCCGGTAAGCAAATTAAAAAAAAAACGCAATATGTAGGCTACACGAGAACGGAGACGTCGAGTAACCAAAACAAATGCGTTAAACAAATTCGTACACGTTATTTATCAATTTAACTCTAGAATTAAAGGATATACAACGAGAAACAACGTTTGACAACCTTTAAACAGTTTTAATAACTATCTCAAAAATTATCGCTCTGATGCAAACAACTGATGAGTTATCTACTTAAATATGATGAACAAAACGACTTACGTATTTTAAACATGCTAACCTTTAGCCAGGTAAGCAAATTAAAAAAAAAACGCAATATGTAGGCTACACGAGAACGGAGACGTCGAGTAACCAAAACAAATGCGTTAAACAAATTCGTACACGTTATTTATCAATTTAACTCTAGAATTAAAGGATATACAACGAGAAACAACGTTTGACAACCTTTAAACAGTTTTAATAACTATCTCAAAAATTATCGCTCTGATGCAAACAACTGATGAGTTATCTACTTAAATATGATGAACAAAACAACTTACGTATTTTAAACATGCTAACCTTTAGCCCGGTAAGCAAATTAAAAAAAAACGCAATATGTAGGCTACACGAGAACGGAGACGTCGAGTAACCAAAACAAATGCGTTAAACAAATTCGTACACGTTATTTATCAATTTAACTCTAGAATTAAAGGATATACAACGAGAAACAACGTTTGACAACCTTTAAACAATTTTAATAACTATCTCAAAAATTGTCGCTCTCATGCAAACAACTGCTGAGTTATCTACTCAAATTTGTTGAACAAAACGACTTACGTATTTTAAACATGCTAACCTTTAGCCCGGTAAGCAAATTAAAAAAAAAACGCAATATGTAGGCTACACGAGAACGGAGACGTCGAGTAACCAAAACAAATGCGTTAAACAAATTCGTACACGTTATTTATCAATTTAACTCTAGAATTAAAGGATATACAACGAGAAACAACGTTTGACAACCTTTAAACAGTTTTAATAACTATCTCAAAAATTATCGCTCTGATGCAAACAACTGATGAGTTATCTACTTAAATATGATGAACAAAACGACTTACGTCTTTTAAATATGCTAACCTTTAGCCAGGTAAGCAAATTAAAAAAAAAACGCAATATGTAGGCTACACGAGAACGGAGACGTCGAGTAACCAAAACAAATGCGTTAAACAAATTCGTACACGTTATTTATCAATTTAACTCTAGAATTAAAGGATATACAACGAGAAACAACGTTTGACAACCTTTAAACAGTTTTAATAACTATCTCAAAAATTATCGCTCTGATGCAAACAACTGATGAGTTATCTACTTAAATATGATGAACAAAACGACTTACGTATTTTAAACATGCTAACCTTTAGCCAGGTAAGCAAATTAAAAAAAAAACGCAATATGTAGGCTACACGAGAACGGAGACGTCGAGTAACCAAAACAAATGCGTTAAACAAATTCGTACACGTTATTTATCAATTTAACTCTAGAATTAAAGGATATACAACGAGAAACAACGTTTGACAACCTTTAAACAGTTTTAATAACTATCTCAAAAATTATCGCTCTGATGCAAACAACTGATGAGTTATCTACTTAAATATGATGAACAAAACGACTTACGTATTTTAAGCATGCTAACCTTTAGCCCGGTAAGCAAATTAAAAAAAAAAACGCAATATGTAGGCTACACGAGAACGGAGACGTCGAGTAACCAAAACAAATGCGTTAAACAAATTCGTACACGTTATTTATCAATTTAACTCTAGAATTAAAGGATATACAACGAGAAACAACGTTTGACAACCTTTAAACAGTTTTAATAACTATCTCAAAAATTATCGCTCTGATGCAAACAACTGATGAGTTATCTACTTAAATATGATGAACAAAACGACTTACGTATTTTAAACATGCTAACCTTTAGCCAGGTAAGCAAATTAAAAAAAAAAACGCAATATGTAGGCTACACGAGAACGGAGACGTCGAGTAACCAAAACAAATGCGTTAAACAAATTCGTACACGTTATTTATCAATTTAACTCTAGAATTAAAGGATATACAACGAGAAACAACGTTTGACAACCTTTAAACAATTTTAATAACTATCTCAAAAATTGTCGCTCTGATGCAAACAACTGCTGAGTTATCTACTCAAATTTGTTGAACAAAACGACTTACGTATTTTAAACATGCTAACCTTTAGCCCGGTAAGCAAATTAAAAAAAAAACGCAATATGTAGGCTACACGAGAACGGAGACGTCGAGTAACCAAAACAAATGCGTTAAACAAATTCGTACACGTTATTTATCAATTTAACTCTAGAATTAAAGGATATACAACGAGAAACAACGTTTGACAACCTTTAAACAGTTTTAATAACTATCTCAAAAATTATCGCTCTGATGCAAACAACTGATGAGTTATCTACTTAAATTTGATGAACAAAACGACTTACGTATTTTAAACATGCTAACCTTTAGCCAGGTAAGCAAATTAAAAAAAAAACGCAATATGTAGGCTACACGAGAACGGAGACGTCGAGTAACCAAAACAAATGCGTTAAACAAATTCGTACACGTTATTTATCAATTTAACTCTAGAATTAAAGGATATACAACGAGAAACAACGTTTGACAACCTTTAAACAGTTTTAATAACTATCTCAAAAATTATCGCTCTGATGCAAACAACTGATGAGTTATCTACTTAAATATGATGAACAAAACGACTTACGTATTTTAAACATGCTAACCTTTAGCCAGGTAAGCAAATTAAAAAAAAAACGCAATATGTAGGCTACACGAGAACGGAGACGTCGAGTAACCAAAACAAATGCGTTAAACAAATTCGTACACGTTATTTATCAATTTAACTCTAGAATTAAAGGATATACAACGAGAAACAACGTTTGACAACCTTTAAACAGTTTTAATAACTATCTCAAAAATTATCGCTCTGATGCAAACAACTGATGAGTTATCTACTTAAATATGATGAACAAAACGACTTACGTATTTTAAACATGCTAACCTTTAGCCAGGTAAGCAAATTAAAAAAAAAAACGCAATATGTAGGCTACACGAGAACGGAGACGTCGAGTAACCAAAACAAATGCGTTAAACAAATTCGTACACGTTATTTATCAATTTAACTCTAGAATTAAAGGATATACAACGAGAAACAACGTTTGACAACCTTTAAACAGTTTTAATAACTATCTCAAAAATTATCGCTCTGATGCAAACAACTGATGAGTTATCTACTTAAATTTGATGAACAAAACGACTTACGTATTTTAAACATGCTAACCTTTAGCCCGGTAAGCAAATTAAAAAAAAAACGCAATATGTAGGCTACACGAGAACGGAGACGTCGAGTAACCAAAACAAATGCGTTAAACAAATTCGTACACGTTATTTATCAATTTAACTCTAGAATTAAAGGATATACAACGAGAAACAACGTTTGACAACCTTTAAACAGTTTTAATAACTATCTCAAAAATTATCGCTCTGATGCAAACAACTGATGAGTTATCTACTTAAATATGATGAACAAAACGACTTACGTATTTTAAACATGCTAACCTTTAGCCAGGTAAGCAAATTAAAAAAAAAACGCAATATGTAGGCTACACGAGAACGGAGACGTCGAGTAACCAAAACAAATGCGTTAAACAAATTCGTACACGTTATTTATCAATTTAACTCTAGAATTAAAGTATATACAACGAGAAACAACGTTTGACAACCTTTAAACAGTTTTAATAACTATCTCAAAAATTGTCGCTCTGATGCAAACAACTGCTGAGTTATCTACTCAAATTTGTTGAACAAAACGACGTACGTATTTTAAACATGCTAACCTTTAGCCCGGTAAGCAAATTAAAAAAAAAACGCAATATGTAGGCTACACGAGAACGGAGACGTCGAGTAACCAAAACAAATGCGTTAAACAAATTCGTACACGTTATTTATCAATTTAACTCTAGAATTAAAGGATATACAACGAGAAACAACGTTTGACAACCTTTAAACAGTTTTAATAACTATCTCAAAAATTATCGCTCTGATGCAAACAACTGATGAGTTATCTACTTAAATATGATGAACAAAACGACTTACGTATTTTAAACATGCTAACCTTTAGCCAGGTAAGCAAATTAAAAAAAAAACGCAATATGTAGGCTACACGAGAACGGAGACGTCGAGTAACCAAAACAAATGCGTTAAACAAATTCGTACACGTTATTTATCAATTTAACTCTAGAATTAAAGGATATACAACGAGAAACAACGTTTGACAACCTTTAAACAGTTTTAATAACTATCTCAAAAATTATCGCTCTGATGCAAACAACTGATGAGTTATCTACTTAAATATGATGAACAAAACGACTTACGTATTTTAAACATGCTAACCTTTAGCCCGGTAAGCAAATTAAAAAAAAAACGCAATATGTAGGCTACACGAGAACGGAGACGTCGAGTAACCAAAACAAATGCGTTAAACAAATTCGTACACGTTATTTATCAATTTAACTCTAGAATTAAAGGATATACAACGAGAAACAACGTTTGACAACCTTTAAACAATTTTAATAACTATCTCAAAAATTGTCGCTCTCATGCAAACAACTGCTGAGTTATCTACTCAAATTTGTTGAACAAAACGACTTACGTATTTTAAACATGCTAACCTTTAGCCCGGTAAGCAAATTAAAAAAAAACGCAATATGTAGGCTACACGAGAACGGAGACGTCGAGTAACCAAAACAAATGCGTTAAACAAATTCGTACACGTTATTTATCAATTTAACTCTAGAATTAAAGGATATACAACGAGAAACAACGTTTGACAACCTTTAAACAGTTTTAATAACTATCTCAAAAATTATCGCTCTGATGCAAACAACTGATGAGTTATCTACTTAAATATGATGAACAAAACGACTTACGTATTTTAAACATGCTAACCTTTAGCCAGGTAACCAAATAAAAAAAAAACGCAATATGTAGGCTACACGAGAACGGAGACGTCGAGTAACCAAAACAAATGCGTTAAACAAATTCGTACACGTTATTTATCAATTTAACTCTAGAATTAAAGGATATACAACGAGAAACAACGTTTGACAACCTTTAAACAGTTTAATAACTATCTCAAAAATGATCGCTCTGATGCAAACAACTGATGAGTTATCTACTTAAATATGATGAACAAAACGACTTACGTATTTTAAACATGCTAACCTTTAGCCAGGTAAGCAAATTAAAAAAAAAAACGCAATATGTAGGCTACACGAGAACGGAGACGTCGAGTAACCAAAACAAATGCGTTAAACAAATTCGTACACGTTATTTATCAATTTAACTCTAGAATTAAAGGATATACAACGAGAAACAACGTTTGACAACCTTTAAACAGTTTTAATAACTATCTCAAAAATTATCGCTCTGATGCAAACAACTGATGAGTTATCTACTTAAATATGATGAACAAAACGACTTACGTATTTTAAACATGCTAACCTTTAGCCAGGTAAGCAAATTAAAAAAAAAAACGCAATATGTAGGCTACACGAGAACGGAGACGTCGAGTAACCAAAACAAATGCGTTAAACAAATTCGTACACGTTATTTATCAATTTAACTCTAGAATTAAAGGATATACAACGAGAAACAACGTTTGACAACCTTTAAACAGTTTTAATAACTATCTCAAAAATTATCGCTCTGATGCAAACAACTGATGAGTTATCTACTTAAATTTGATGAACAAAACGACTTACGTATTTTAAACATGCTAACCTTTAGCCCGGTAAGCAAATTAAAAAAAAAACGCAATATGTAGGCTACACGAGAACGGAGACGTCGAGTAACCAAAACAAATGCGTTAAACAAATTCGTACACGTTATTTATCAATTTAACTCTAGAATTAAAGGATATACAACGAGAAACAACGTTTGACAACCTTTAAACAGTTTTAATAACTATCTCAAAAATTATCGCTCTGATGCAAACAACTGATGAGTTATCTACTTAAATATGATGAACAAAACGACTTACGTATTTTAAACATGCTAACCTTTAGCCAGGTAAGCAAATTAAAAAAAAAACGCAATATGTAGGCTACACGAGAACGGAGACGTCGAGTAACCAAAACAAATGCGTTAAACAAATTCGTACACGTTATTTATCAATTTAACTCTAGAATTAAAGGATATACAACGAGAAACAACGTTTGACAACCTTTAAACAGTTTTAATAACTATCTCAAAAATTATCGCTCTGATGCAAACAACTGATGAGTTATCTACTTAAATATGATGAACAAAACGACTTACGTATTTTAAACATGCTAACCTTTAGCCCGGTAAGCAAATTAAAAAAAAAACGCAATATGTAGGCTACACGAGAACGGAGACGTCGAGTAACCAAAACAAATGCGTTAAACAAATTCGTACACGTTATTTATCAATTTAACTCTAGAATTAAAGGATATACAACGAGAAACAACGTTTGACAACCTTTAAACAATTTTAATAACTATCTCAAAAATTGTCGCTCTCATGCAAACAACTGCTGAGTTATCTACTCAAATTTGTTGAACAAAACGACTTACGTATTTTAAACATGCTAACCTTTAGCCCGGTAAGCAAATTAAAAAAAAACGCAATATGTAGGCTACACGAGAACGGAGACGTCGAGTAACCAAAACAAATGCGTTAAACAAATTCGTACACGTTATTTATCAATTTAACTCTAGAATTAAAGGATATACAACGAGAAACAACGTTTGACAACCTTTAAACAGTTTTAATAACTATCTCAAAAATTATCGCTCTGATGCAAACAACTGATGAGTTATCTACTTAAATATGATGAACAAAACGACTTACGTATTTTAAACATGCTAACCTTTAGCCCGGTAAGCAAATTAAAAAAAAAACGCAATATGTAGGCTACACGAGAACGGAGACGTCGAGTAACCAAAACAAATGCGTTAAACAAATTCGTACACGTTATTTATCAATTTAACTCTAGAATTAAAGGATATACAACGAGAAACAACGTTTGACAACCTTTAAACAATTTTAATAACTATCTCAAAAATTGTCGCTCTCATGCAAACAACTGCTGAGTTATCTACTCAAATTTGTTGAACAAAACGACTTACGTATTTTAAACATGCTAACCTTTAGCCCGGTAAGCAAATTAAAAAAAAACGCAATATGTAGGCTACACGAGAACGGAGACGTCGAGTAACCAAAACAAATGCGTTAAACAAATTCGTACACGTTATTTATCAATTTAACTCTAGAATTAAAGGATATACAACGAGAAACAACGTTTGACAACCTTTAAACAGTTTAATAACTATCTCAAAAATGATCGCTCTGATGCAAACAACTGATGAGTTATCTACTTAAATATGATGAACAAAACGACTTACGTATTTTAAACATGCTAACCTTTAGCCAGGTAAGCAAATTAAAAAAAAAACGCAATATGTAGGCTACACGAGAACGGAGACGTCGAGTAACCAAAACAAATGCGTTAAACAAATTCGTACACGTTATTTATCAATTTAACTCTAGAATTAAAGGATATACAACGAGAAACAACGTTTGACAACCTTTAAACAGTTTTAATAACTATCTCAAAAATTGTCGCTCTGATGCAAACAACTGCTGAGTTATCTACTCAAATTTGTTGAACAAAACGACTTACGTATTTTAAACATGCTAACCTTTAGCCCGGTAAGCAAATTAAAAAAAAAACGCAATATGTAGGCTACACGAGAACGGAGACGTCGAGTAACCAAAACAAATGCGTTAAACAAATTCGTACACGTTATTTATCAATTTAACTCTAGAATTAAAGGATATACAACGAGAAACAACGTTTGACAACCTTTAAACAATTTTAATAACTATCTCAAAAATTATCGCTCTGATGCAAACAACTGATGAGTTATCTACTTAAATATGATGAACAAAACGACTTACGTATTTTAAACATGCTAACCTTTAGCCCGGTAAGCAAATTAAAAAAAAAAGCAATATGTAGGCTACACGAGAACGGAGACGTCGAGTAACCAAAACAAATGCGTTAAACAAATTCGTACACGTTATTTATCAATTTAACTCTAGAATTAAAGGATATACAACGAGAAACAACGTTTGACAACCTTTAAACAGTTTTAATAACTATCTTAAAAATTATCGCTCTGATGCAAACAACTGATGAGTTATCTACTTAAATTTGTTGAACAAAACGCCTTACGTATTTTAAACATGCTAACCTTTAGCCCGGTAAGCAAATTAAAAAAAAAAACGCAATATGTAGGCTACACGAGAACAGAGACGTCGAGTAACCAAAACAAATGCGTTAAACAAATTCGTACACGTTATTTATCAATTTAACTCTAGAATTAAAGGATATACAACGAGAAACAACGTTTGACAACCTTTAAACTGTTTTAATAACTATCTCAAAAATTATCGCTCTGATACAAACAACTGATGAGTTATCTACTTAAATATGATGAACAAAACGACTTACGTATTTTAAACATGCTAACCTTTAGCCCGGTAAGCAAATTAAAAAAAAAACGCAATATGTGGGCTACACGAGAACGGAGACGTCGAGTAACCAAAACAAATGCGTTAAACAAATTCGTACACGTTATTTATCAATTTAACTCTAGAATTAAAGGATATACAACGAGAAACAACGTTTGACAACCTTTAAACAGTTTTAATAACTATCTCAAAAATTATCGCTCTGATGCAAACAACTGATGAGTTATCTACTTAAATATGATGAACAAAACGACTTACGTATTTTAAACATGCTAACCTTTAGCCAGGTAAGCAAATTAAAAAAAAACGCAATATGTAGGCTACACGAGAACGGAGACGTCGAGTAACCAAAACAAATGCGTTAAACAAATTCGTACACGTTATTTATCAATTTAACTCTAGAATTAAAGGATATACAACGAGAAACAACGTTTGACAACCTTTAAACAGTTTTAATAACTATCTCAAAAATTATCGCTCTGATGCAAACAACTGATGAGTTATCTACTCAAATTTGTTGAACAAAACGACTTACGTATTTTAAACATGCTAACCTTTAGCCCGGTAAGCAAATTAAAAAAAAAACGCAATATGTAGGCTACACGAGAACGGAGACGTCGAGTAACCAAAACAAATGCGTTAAACAAATTCGTACACGTTATTTATCAATTTAACTCTAGAATTAAAGGATATACAACGAGAAACTACGTTTGACAACCTTTAAACAGTTTTAATAACTATCTCAAAAATTATCGCTCTGATGCAAACAACTGATGAGTTATCTACTTAAATATGATGAACAAAACGACTTACGTATTTTAAACATGCTAACCTTTAGCCAGGTAAGCAAATTAAAAAAAAAACGCAATATGTAGGCTACACGAGAACGGAGACGTCGAGTAACCAAAACAAATGCGTTAAACAAATTCGTACACGTTATTTATCAATTTAACTCTAGAATTAAAGGATATACAACGAGAAACAATGTTTGACAACCTTTAAACAATTTTAATAACTATCTCAAAAATTGTCGCTCTGATGCAAACAACTGCTGAGTTATCTACTCAAATTTGTTGAACAAAACGACTTACGTATTTTAAACATGCTAACCTTTAGCCCGGTAAGCAAATTAAAAAAAAAACGCAATATGTAGGCTACACGAGAACGGAGACGTCGAGTAACCAAAACAAATGCGTTAAACAAATTCGTACACGTTATTTATCAATTTAACTCTAGAATTAAAGGATATACAACGAGAAACAACGTTTGACAACCTTTATACAGTTTTAATAACTATCTCAAAAATTGTCGCTCTGATGCAAACAACTGATGAGTTATCTACTTAAATTTGATGAACAAAACGACTTACGTATTTTAAACATGCTAACCTTTAGCCCGGTAAGCAAATTAAAAAAAAAACGCAATATGTAGGCTACACGAGAACGGAGACGTCGAGTAACCAAAACAAATGCGTTAAACAAATTCGTACACGTTATTTATCAATTTAACTCTAGAATTAAAGGATATACAACGAGAAACAACGTTTGACAACCTTTAAACAGTTTTAATAACTATCTCAAAAATTATCGCTCTGATGCAAACAACTGATGAGTTATCTACTTAAATATGATGAACAAAACGACTTACGTATTTTAAACATGCTAACCTTTAGCCAGGTAAGCAAATTAAAAAAAAAACGCAATATGTAGGCTACACGAGAACGGAGACGTCGAGTAACCAAAACAAATGCGTTAAACAAATTCGTACACGTTATTTATCAATTTAACTCTAGAATTAAAGGATATACAACGAGAAACAACGTTTGACAACCTTTAAACAATTTTAATAACTATCTCAAAAATTGTCGCTCTGATGCAAACAACTGCTGAGTTATCTACTCAAATTTGTTGAACAAAACGACTTACGTATTTTAAACATGCTAACCTTTAGCCCGGTAAGCAAATTAAAAAAAAACGCAATATGTAGGCTACACGAGAACGGAGACGTCGAGTAACCAAAACAAATGCGTTAAACAAATTCGTACACGTTATTTATCAATTTAACTCTAGAATTAAAGGATATACAACGAGAAACAACGTTTGACAACCTTTAAACAGTTTTAATAACTATCTCAAAAATTATCGCTCTGATGCAAACAACTGATGAGTTATCTACTTAAATTTGATGAACAAAACGACTTACGTATTTTAAACATGCTAACCTTTAGCCAGGTAAGCAAATTAAAAAAAAAACGCAATATGTAGGCTACACGAGAACGGAGACGTCGAGTAACCAAAACAAATGCGTTAAACAAATTCGTACACGTTATTTATCAATTTAACTCTAGAATTAAAGGATATACAACGAGAAACAACGTTTGACAACCTTTAAACAGTTTTAATAACTATCTCAAAAATTATCGCTCTGATGCAAACAACTGATGAGTTATCTACTTAAATTTGATGAACAAAACGACTTACGTATTTTAAACATGCTAACCTTTAGCCAGGTAAGCAAATTAAAAAAAAAACGCAATATGTAGGCTACACGAGAACGGAGACGTCGAGTAACCAAAACAAATGCGTTAAACAAATTCGTACACGTTATTTATCAATTTAACTCTAGAATTAAAGGATATACAACGAGAAACAACGTTTGACAACCTTTAAACAGTTTTAATAACTATCTCAAAAATTGTCGCTCTGATGCAAACAACTGATGAGTTATCTACTTAAATTTGATGAACAAAACGACTTACGTATTTTAAACATGCTAACCTTTAGCCCGGTAAGCAAATTAAAAAAAAAGCGCAATATGTAGGCTACACGAGAACGGAGACGTCGAGTAACCAAAACAAATGCGTTAAACAAATTCGTACACGTTATTTATCAATTTAACTCTAGAATTAAAGGATATACAACGAGAAACAACGTTTGACAACCTTTAAACAATTTTAATAACTATCTCAAAAATTATCGCTCTGATGCAAACAACTGATGAGTTATCTACTTAAATTTGATGAACAAAACGACTTACGTATTTTAAACACGCTAACCTTTAGCCCGGTAAGCAAATTAAAAAAAAAACGCAATATGTAGGCTACACGAGAACGGAGACGTCGAGTAACCAAAACAAATGCGTTAAACAAATTCGTACACGTTATTTATCAATTTAACTCTAGAATTATGGGATATACAACGAGAAACAACGTTTGACAACCTTTAAACAATTTTAATAACTATCTCAAAAATTATCGCTCTGATGCAAACAACTGATGAGTTATCTACTTAAATTTGATGAACAAAACGACTTACGTATTTTAAACATGCTAACCTTTAGCCCGGTAAGCAAATTAAAAAAAAAACGCAATATGTAGGCTACACGAGAACGGAGACGTCGAGTAACCAAAACAAATACGTTAAACAAATTCGTACACGTTATTTATCAATTTAACTCTAGGATTAAAGGATATACAACGAGAAACAACGTTTGACAACCTTTAAACAGTTTTAATAACTATCTCAAAAATTATCGCTCTGATGCAAACAACTGATGAGTTATCTACTTAAATATGATGAACAAAACGACTTACGTATTTTAAGCATGCTAACCTTTAGCCCGGTAAGCAAATTAAAAAAAAAACGCAATATGTAGGCTACACGAGAACGGAGACGTCGAGTAACCAAAACAAATGCGTTAAACAAATTCGTACACGTTATTTATCAATTTAACTCTAGAAATAAAGGATATACAACGAGAAACAACGTTTGACAACCTTTAAACAGTTTTAATAACTATCTCAAAAATTGTCGCTCTGATGCAAACAACTGCTGAGTTATCTACTCAAATTTGTTGAACAAAACGACTTACGTATTTTAAACATGCTAACCTTTAGCCCGGTAAGCAAATTAAAAAAAAAACGCAATATGTAGGCTACACGAGAACGGAGACGTCGAGTAACCAAAACAAATGCGTTAAACAAATTCGTACACGTTATTTATCAATTTAACTCTAGAATTAAAGGATATACAACGAGAAACAACGTTTGACAACCTTTAAACAGTTTTAATAACTATCTCAAAAATTATCGCTCTGATGCAAACAACTGATGAGTTATCTACTTAAATATGATGAACAAAACGACTTACGTATTTTAAACATGCTAACCTTTAGCCAGGTAAGCAAATTAAAAAAAAACGCAATATGTAGGCTACACGAGAACGGAGACGTCGAGTAACCAAAACAAATGCGTTAAACAAATTCGTACACGTTATTTATCAATTTAACTCTAGAATTAAAGTATATACAACGAGAAACAACGTTTGACAACCTTTAAACAGTGTTAATAACTATCTCAAAAATTGTCGCTCTGATGCAAACAACTGCTGAGTTATCTACTCAAATTTGTTGAACAAAACGACTTACGTATTTTAAACATGCTAACCTTTAGCCCGGTAAGCAAATTAAAAAAAAAAACGCAATATGTAGGCTACACGAGAACGGAGACGTCGAGTAACCAAAACAAATGCGTTAAACAAATTCGTACACGTTATTTATCAATTTAACTCTAGAATTAAAGGATATACAACGAGAAACAACGTTTGACAACCTTTAAACAGTTTTAATAACTATCTCAAAAATTATCGCTCTGATGCAAACAACTGATGAGTTATCTACTTAAATATGATGAACAAAACGACTTACGTATTTTAAACATGCTAACCTTTAGCCAGGTAAGCAAATTAAAAAAAAAACGCAATATGTAGGCTACACGAGAACGGAGACGTCGAGTAACCAAAACAAATGCGTTAAACAAATTCGTACACGTTATTTATCAATTTAACTCTAGAATTAAAGGATATACAACGAGAAACAACGTTTGACAACCTTTAAACAGTTTTAATAACTATCTCAAAAATTATCGCTCTGATGCAAACAACTGATGAGTTATCTACTTAAATATGATGAACAAAACGACTTACGTATTTTAAACATGCTAACCTTTAGCCCGGTAAGCAAATTAAAAAAAAAACGCAATATGTAGGCTACACGAGAACGGAGACGTCGAGTAACCAAAACAAATGCGTTAAACAAATTCGTACACGTTATTTATCAATTTAACTCTAGAATTAAAGGATATACAACGAGAAACAACGTTTGACAACCTTTAAACAATTTTAATAACTATCTCAAAAATTGTCGCTCTCATGCAAACAACTGCTGAGTTATCTACTCAAATTTGTTGAACAAAACGACTTACGTATTTTAAACATGCTAACCTTTAGCCCGGTAAGCAAATTAAAAAAAAAACGCAATATGTAGGCTACACGAGAACGGAGACGTCGAGTAACCAAAACAAATGCGTTAAACAAATTCGTACACGTTATTTATCAATTTAACTCTAGAATTAAAGGATATACAACGAGAAACAACGTTTGACAACCTTTAAACAGTTTTAATAACTATCTCAAAAATTATCGCTCTGATGCAAACAACTGATGAGTTATCTACTTAAATATGATGAACAAAACGACTTACGTATTTTAAACATGCTAACCTTTAGCCAGGTAAGCAAATTAAAAAAAAAACGCAATATGTAGGCTACACGAGAACGGAGACGTCGAGTAACCAAAACAAATGCGTTAAACAAATTCGTACACGTTATTTATCAATTTAACTCTAGAATTAAAGGATATACAACGAGAAACAACGTTTGACAACCTTTAAACAGTTTTAATAACTATCTCAAAAATTATCGCTCTGATGCAAACAACTGATGAGTTATCTACTTAAATATGATGAACAAAACGACTTACGTATTTTAAACATGCTAACCTTTAGCCAGGTAAGCAAATTAAAAAAAAAACGCAATATGTAGGCTACACGAGAACGGAGACGTCGAGTAACCAAAACAAATGCGTTAAACAAATTCGTACACGTTATTTATCAATTTAACTCTAGAATTAAAGGATATACAACGAGAAACAACGTTTGACAACCTTTAAACAGTTTTAATAACTATCTCAAAAATTATCGCTCTGATGCAAACAACTGATGAGTTATCTACTTAAATATGATGAACAAAACGACTTACGTATTTTAAACATGCTAACCTTTAGCCAGGTAAGCAAATTAAAAAAAAAACGCAATATGTAGGCTACACGAGAACGGAGACGTCGAGTAACCAAAACAAATGCGTTAAACAAATTCGTACACGTTATTTATCAATTTAACTCTAGAATTAAAGGATATACAACGAGAAACAACGTTTGACAACCTTTAAACAGTTTTAATAACTATCTCAAAAATTGTCGCTCTGATGCAAACAACTGCTGAGTTATCTACTCAAATTTGTTGAACAAAACGACTTACGTATTTTAAACATGCTAACCTTTAGCCCGGTAAGCAAATTAAAAAAAAAACGCAATATGTAGGCTACACGAGAACGGAGACGTCGAGTAACCAAAACAAATGCGTTAAACAAATTCGTACACGTTATTTATCAATTTAACTCTAGAATTAAAGGATATACAACGAGAAACAACGTTTGACAACCTTTAAACAGTTTTAATAACTATCTCAAAAATTATCGCTCTGATGCAAACAACTGATGAGTTATCTACTTAAATATGATGAACAAAACGACTTACGTATTTTAAACATGCTAACCTTTAGCCAGGTAAGCAAATTAAAAAAAAAAACGCAATATGTAGGCTACACGAGAACGGAGACGTCGAGTAACCAAAACAAATGCGTTAAACAAATTCGTACACGTTATTTATCAATTTAACTCTAGAATTAAAGTATATACAACGAGAAACAACGTTTGACAACCTTTAAACAGTTTTAATAACTATCTCAAAAATTGTCGCTCTGATGCAAACAACTGCTGAGTTATCTACTCAAATTTGTTGAACAAAACGACTTACGTATTTTAAACATGCTAACCTTTAGCCCGGTAAGCAAATTAAAAAAAAAAACGCAATATGTAGGCTACACGAGAACGGAGACGTCGAGTAACCAAAACAAATGCGTTAAACAAATTCGTACACGTTATTTATCAATTTAACTCTAGAATTAAAGGATATACAACGAGAAACAACGTTTGACAACCTTTAAACAGTTTTAATAACTATCTCAAAAATTGTCGCTCTGATGCAAACAACTGATGAGTTATCTACTTAAATTTGATGAACAAAACGACTTACGTATTTTAAACATGCTAACCTTTAGCCCGGTAAGCAAATTAAAAAAAAAGCGCAATATGTAGGCTACACGAGAACGGAGACGTCGAGTAACCAAAACAAATGCGTTAAACAAATTCGTACACGTTATTTATCAATTTAACTCTAGAATTATGGGATATACAACGAGAAACAACGTTTGACAACCTTTAAACAATTTTAATAACTATCTCAAAAATTATCGCTCTGATGCAAACAACTGATGAGTTATCTACTTAAATTTGATGAACAAAACGACTTACGTATTTTAAACATGCTAACCTTTAGCCCGGTAAGCAAATTAAAAAAAAAACGCAATATGTAGGCTACACGAGAACGGAGACGTCGAGTAACCAAAACAAATACGTTAAACAAATTCGTACACGTTATTTATCAATTTAACTCTAGGATTAAAGGATATACAACGAGAAACAACGTTTGACAACCTTTAAACAGTTTTAATAACTATCTCAAAAATTATCGCTCTGATGCAAACAACTGATGAGTTATCTACTTAAATATGATGAACAAAACGACTTACGTATTTTAAGCATGCTAACCTTTAGCCCGGTAAGCAAATTAAAAAAAAAACGCAATATGTAGGCTACACGAGAACGGAGACGTCGAGTAACCAAAACAAATGCGTTAAACAAATTCGTACACGTTATTTATCAATTTAACTCTAGAATTAAAGGATATACAACGAGAAACAACGTTTGACAACCTTTAAACAGTTTTAATAACTATCTCAAAAATTGTCGCTCTGATGCAAACAACTGCTGAGTTATCTACTCAAATTTGTTGAACAAAACGACTTACGTATTTTAAACATGCTAACCTTTAGCCCGGTAAGCAAATTAAAAAAAAAACGCAATATGTAGGCTACACGAGAACGGAGACGTCGAGTAACCAAAACAAATGCGTTAAACAAATTCGTACACGTTATTTATCAATTTAACTCTAGAATTAAAGGATATACAACGAGAAACAACGTTTGACAACCTTTAAACAGTTTTAATAACTATCTCAAAAATTATCGCTCTGATGCAAACAACTGATGAGTTATCTACTTAAATATGATGAACAAAACGACTTACGTATTTTAAACATGCTAACCTTTAGCCAGGTAAGCAAATTAAAAAAAAACGCAATATGTAGGCTACACGAGAACGGAGACGTCGAGTAACCAAAACAAATGCGTTAAACAAATTCGTACACGTTATTTATCAATTTAACTCTAGAATTAAAGTATATACAACGAGAAACAACGTTTGACAACCTTTAAACAGTTTTAATAACTATCTCAAAAATTGTCGCTCTGATGCAAACAACTGCTGAGTTATCTACTCAAATTTGTTGAACAAAACGACTTACGTATTTTAAACATGCTAACCTTTAGCCCGGTAAGCAAATTAAAAAAAAAAACGCAATATGTAGGCTACACGAGAACGGAGACGTCGAGTAACCAAAACAAATGCGTTAAACAAATTCGTACACGTTATTTATCAATTTAACTCTAGAATTAAAGGATATACAACGAGAAACAACGTTTGACAACCTTTAAACAGTTTTAATAACTATCTCAAAAATTATCGCTCTGATGCAAACAACTGATGAGTTATCTACTTAAATATGATGAACAAAACGACTTACGTATTTTAAACATGCTAACCTTTAGCCAGGTAAGCAAATTAAAAAAAAAACGCAATATGTAGGCTACACGAGAACGGAGACGTCGAGTAACCAAAACAAATGCGTTAAACAAATTCGTACACGTTATTTATCAATTTAACTCTAGAATTAAAGGATATACAACGAGAAACAACGTTTGACAACCTTTAAACAGTTTTAATAACTATCTCAAAAATTATCGCTCTGATGCAAACAACTGATGAGTTATCTACTTAAATATGATGAACAAAACGACTTACGTATTTTAAACATGCTAACCTTTAGCCCGGTAAGCAAATTAAAAAAAAAACGCAATATGTAGGCTACACGAGAACGGAGACGTCGAGTAACCAAAACAAATGCGTTAAACAAATTCGTACACGTTATTTATCAATTTAACTCTAGAATTAAAGGATATACAACGAGAAACAACGTTTGACAACCTTTAAACAATTTTAATAACTATCTCAAAAATTGTCGCTCTCATGCAAACAACTGCTGAGTTATCTACTCAAATTTGTTGAACAAAACGACTTACGTATTTTAAACATGCTAACCTTTAGCCCGGTAAGCAAATTAAAAAAAAAACGCAATATGTAGGCTACACGAGAACGGAGACGTCGAGTAACCAAAACAAATGCGTTAAACAAATTCGTACACGTTATTTATCAATTTAACTCTAGAATTAAAGGATATACAACGAGAAACAACGTTTGACAACCTTTAAACAGTTTTAATAACTATCTCAAAAATTATCGCTCTGATGCAAACAACTGATGAGTTATCTATTTAAATATGATGAACAAAACGACTTACGTATTTTAAACATGCTAACCTTTAGCCAGGTAAGCAAATTAAAAAAAAAACGCAATATGTAGGCTACACGAGAACGGAGACGTCGAGTAACCAAAACAAATGCGTTAAACAAATTCGTACACGTTATTTATCAATTTAACTCTAGAATTAAAGGATATACAACGAGAAACAACGTTTGACAACCTTTAAACAGTTTTAATAACTATCTCAAAAATTATCGCTCTGATGCAAACAACTGATGAGTTATCTACTTAAATATGATGAACAAAACGACTTACGTATTTTAAACATGCTAACCTTTAGCCAGGTAAGCAAATTAAAAAAAAAACGCAATATGTAGGCTACACGAGAACGGAGACGTCGAGTAACCAAAACAAATGCGTTAAACAAATTCGTACACGTTATTTATCAATTTAACTCTAGAATTAAAGGATATACAACGAGAAACAACGTTTGACAACCTTTAAACAGTTTTAATAACTATCTCAAAAATTATCGCTCTGATGCAAACAACTGATGAGTTATCTACTTAAATATGATGAACAAAACGACTTACGTATTTTAAACATGCTAACCTTTAGCCAGGTAAGCAAATTAAAAAAAAAACGCAATATGTAGGCTACACGAGAACGGAGACGTCGAGTAACCAAAACAAATGCGTTAAACAAATTCGTACACGTTATTTATCAATTTAACTCTAGAATTAAAGGATATACAACGAGAAACAACGTTTGACAACCTTTAAACAGTTTTAATAACTATCTCAAAAATTGTCGCTCTGATGCAAACAACTGCTGAGTTATCTACTCAAATTTGTTGAACAAAACGACTTACGTATTTTAAACATGCTAACCTTTAGCCCGGTAAGCAAATTAAAAAAAAAACGCAATATGTAGGCTACACGAGAACGGAGACGTCGAGTAACCAAAACAAATGCGTTAAACAAATTCGTACACGTTATTTATCAATTTAACTCTAGAATTAAAGGATATACAACGAGAAACAACGTTTGACAACCTTTAAACAGTTTTAATAACTATCTCAAAAATTATCGCTCTGATGCAAACAACTGATGAGTTATCTACTTAAATATGATGAACAAAACGACTTACGTATTTTAAACATGCTAACCTTTAGCCAGGTAAGCAAATTAAAAAAAAAAACGCAATATGTAGGCTACACGAGAACGGAGACGTCGAGTAACCAAAACAAATGCGTTAAACAAATTCGTACACGTTATTTATCAATTTAACTCTAGAATTAAAGTATATACAACGAGAAACAACGTTTGACAACCTTTAAACAGTTTTAATAACTATCTCAAAAATTGTCGCTCTGATGCAAACAACTGCTGAGTTATCTACTCAAATTTGTTGAACAAAACGACTTACGTATTTTAAACATGCTAACCTTTAGCCCGGTAAGCAAATTAAAAAAAAAAACGCAATATGTAGGCTACACGAGAACGGAGACGTCGAGTAACCAAAACAAATGCGTTAAACAAATTCGTACACGTTATTTATCAATTTAACTCTAGAATTAAAGGATATACAACGAGAAACAACGTTTGACAACCTTTAAACAGTTTTAATAACTATCTCAAAAATTATCGCTCTGATGCAAACAACTGATGAGTTATCTACTTAAATATGATGAACAAAACGACTTACGTATTTTAAACATGCTAACCTTTAGCCAGGTAAGCAAATTAAAAAAAAAACGCAATATGTAGGCTACACGAGAACGGAGACGTCGAGTAACCAAAACAAATGCGTTAAACAAATTCGTACACGTTATTTATCAATTTAACTCTAGAATTAAAGGATATACAACGAGAAACAACGTTTGACAACCTTTAAACAGTTTTAATAACTATCTCAAAAATTATCGCTCTGATGCAAACAACTGATGAGTTATCTACTTAAATATGATGAACAAAACGACTTACGTATTTTAAACATGCTAACCTTTAGCCCGGTAAGCAAATTAAAAAAAAAACGCAATATGTAGGCTACACGAGAACGGAGACGTCGAGTAACCAAAACAAATGCGTTAAACAAATTCGTACACGTTATTTATCAATTTAACTCTAGAATTAAAGGATATACAACGAGAAACAACGTTTGACAACCTTTAAACAATTTTAATAACTATCTCAAAAATTGTCGCTCTCATGCAAACAACTGCTGAGTTATCTACTCAAATTTGTTGAACAAAACGACTTACGAATTTTAAACATGCTAACCTTTAGCCCGGTAAGCAAATTAAAAAAAAAAACGCAATATGTAGGCTACACGAGAACGGAGACGTCGAGTAACCAAAACAAATGCGTTAAACAAATTCGTACACGTTATTTATCAATTTAACTCTAGAATTAAAGGATATACAACGAGAAACAACGTTTGACAACCTTTAAACAGTTTTAATAACTATCTCAAAAATTATCGCTCTGATGCAAACAACTGATGAGTTATCTACTTAAATATGATGAACAAAACGACTTACGTATTTTAAACATGCTAACCTTTAGCCAGGTAAGCAAATTAAAAAAAAACGCAATATGTAGGCTACACGAGAACGGAGACGTCGAGTAACCAAAACAAATGCGTTAAACAAATTCGTACACGTTATTTATCAATTTAACTCTAGAATTAAAGGATATACAACGAGAAACAACGTTTGACAACCTTTAAACAGTTTTAATAACTATCTCAAAAATTATCGCTCTGATGCAAACAACTGATGAGTTATCTACTTAAATATGATGAACAAAACGACTTGCGTATTTTAAACATGCTAACCTTTAGCCAGGTAAGCAAATTAAAAAAAAAACGCAATATGTAGGCTACACGAGAACGGAGACGTCGAGTAACCAAAACAAATGCGTTAAACAAATTCGTACACGTTATTTATCAATTTAACTCTAGAATTAAAGGATATACAACGAGAAACAACGTTTGACAACCTTTAAACAGTTTTAATAACTATCTCAAAAATTATCGCTCTGATGCAAACAACTGATGAGTTATCTACTTAAATATGATGAACAAAACGACTTACGTATTTTAAACATGCTAACCTTTAGCCAGGTAAGCAAATTAAAAAAAAAACGCAATATGTAGGCTACACGAGAACGGAGACGTCGAGTAACCAAAACAAATGCGTTAAACAAATTCGTACACGTTATTTATCAATTTAACTCTAGAATTAAAGGATATACAACGAGAAACAACGTTTGACAACCTTTAAACAGTTTTAATAACTATCTCAAAAATTGTCGCTCTGATGCAAACAACTGCTGAGTTATCTACTCAAATTTGTTGAACAAAACGACTTACGTATTTTAAACATGCTAACCTTTAGCCCGGTAAGCAAATTTAAAAAAAAAACGCAATATGTAGGCTACACGAGAACGGAGACGTCGAGTAACCAAAACAAATGCGTTAAACAAATTCGTACACGTTATTTATCAATTTAACTCTAGAATTAAAGGATATACAACGAGAAACAACGTTTGACAACCTTTAAACAATTTTAATAACTATCTCAAAAATTGTCGCTCTGATGCAAACAACTGCTGAGTTATCTACTCAAATTTGTTGAACAAAACGACTTACGTATTTTAAACATGCTAACCTTTAGCCCGGTAAGCAAATTAAAAAAAAAACGCAATATGTAGGCTACACGAGAACGGAGACGTCGAGTAACCAAAACAAATGCGTTAAACAAATTCGTACACGTTATTTATCAATTTAACTCTAGAATTAAAGGATATACAACGAGAAACAACGTTTGACAACCTTTAAACAGTTTTAATAACTATCTCAAAAATTATCGCTCTGATGCAAACAACTGATGAGTTATCTACTTAAATATGATGAACAAAACGACTTACGTATTTTAAGCATGCTAACCTTTAGCCCGGTAAGCAAATTAAAAAAAAAACGCAATATGTAGGCTACACGAGAACGGAGACGTCGAGTAACCAAAACAAATGCGTTAAACAAATTCGTACACGTTATTTATCAATTTAACTCTAGAATTAAAGGATATACAACGAGAAACAACGTTTGACAACCTTTAAACAATTTTAATAACTATCTCAAAAATTATCGCTCTGATGCAAACAACTGATGAGTTATCTACTTAAATTTGATGAACAAAACGACTTACGTATTTTAAACATGCTAACCTTTAGCCCAGTAAACAAATTAAAAAAAAAACGCAATATGTAGGCTACACGAGAACGGAGACGTCGAGTAACCAAAACAAATGCGTTAAACAAATTCGTACACGTTATTTATCAATTTAACTCTAGAATTAAAGGATATACAACGAGAAACAACGTTTGACAACCTTTAAACAATTTTAATAACTATCTCAAAAATTATCGCTCTGATGCAAACAACTGATGAGTTATCTACTTAAATTTGATGAATAAAACGACCTACGTATTTTAAACATGCTAACCTTTAGCCCGGTAAGCAAATTAAAAAAAAAACGCAATATGTAGGCTACACGAGAACGGAGACGTCGAGTAACCAAAACAAATACGTTAAACAAATTCGTACACGTTATTTATCAATTTAACTCTAGGATTAAAGGATATACAACGAGAAACAACGTTTGACAACCTTTAAACAGTTTTAATAACTATCTCAAAAATTATCGCTCTGATGCAAACAACTGATGAGTTATCTACTTAAATATGATGAACAAAACGACTTACGTATTTTAAACATGCTAACCTTTAGCCCGGTAAGCAAATTAAAAAAAAAACGCAATATGTAGGCTACACGAGAACGGAGACGTCGAGTAACCAAAACAAATGCGTTAAACAAATTCGTACACGTTATTTATCAATTTAACTCTAGAATTAAAGGATATACAACGAGAAACAACGTTTGACAACCTTTAAACAGTTTTAATAACTATCTCAAAAATTGTCGCTCTGATGCAAACAACTGATGAGTTATCTACTTAAATTTGATGAACAAAACGACTTACGTATTTTAAACATGCTAACCTTTAGCCCGGTAAGCAAATTAAAAAAAAAAACGCAATATGTAGGCTACACGAGAACGGAGACGTCGAGTAACCAAAACAAATGCGTTAAACAAATTCGTACACGTTATTTATCAATTTAACTCTAGAATTAAAGGATATACAACGAGAAACAACGTTTGACAACCTTTAAACAGTTTTAAGAACTATCTCAAAAATTATCGCTCTGATGCAAACAACTGATGAGTTATCTACTTAAATATGATGAACAAAACGACTTACGTATTTTAAACATGCTAACCTTTAGCCAGGTAAGCAAATTAAAAAAAAAACGCAATATGTAGGCTACACGAGAACGGAGACGTCGAGTAACCAAAACAAATGCGTTAAACAAATTCGTACACGTTATTTATCAATTTAACTCTTGAATTAAAGTATATACAACGAGAAACAACGTTTGACAACCTTTAAACAGTTTTAATAACTATCTCAAAAATTGTCGCTCTGATGCAAACAACTGCTGAGTTATCTACTCAAATTTGTTGAACAAAACGACTTACGTATTTTAAACATGCTAACCTTTAGCCCGGTAAGCAAATTAAAAAAAAAAACGCAATATGTAGGCTACACGAGAACGGAGACGTCGAGTAACCAAAACAAATGCGTTAAACAAATTCGTACACGTTATTTATCAATTTAACTCTAGAATTAAAGGATATACAACGAGAAACAACGTTTGACAACCTTTAAACAGTTTTAATAACTATCTCAAAAATTATCGCTCTGATGCAAACAACTGATGAGTTATCTACTTAAATATGATGAACAAAACGACTTACGTATTTTAAACATGCTAACCTTTAGCCAGGTAAGCAAATTAAAAAAAAAACGCAATATGTAGGCTACACGAGAACGGAGACGTCGAGTAACCAAAACAAATTCGTTAAACAAATTCGTACACGTTATTTATCAATTTAACTCTAGAATTAAAGGATATACAACGAGAAACAACGTTTGACAACCTTTAAACAGTTTTAATAACTATCTCAAAAATTATCGCTCTGATGCAAACAACTGATGAGTTATCTACTTAAATATGATGAACAAAACAACTTACGTATTTTAAACATGCTAACCTTTAGCCCGGTAAGCAAATTAAAAAAAAAACGCAATATGTAGGCTACACGAGAACGGAGACGTCGAGTAACCAAAACAAATGCGTTAAACAAATTCGTACACGTTATTTATCAATTTAACTCTAGAATTAAAGGATATACAACGAGAAACAACGTTTGACAACCTTTAAACAATTTTAATAACTATCTCAAAAATTGTCGCTCTCATGCAAACAACTGCTGAGTTATCTACTCAAATTTGTTGAACAAAACGACTTACGTATTTTAAACATGCTAACCTTTAGCCCGGTAAGCAAATTAAAAAAAAAACGCAATATGTAGGCTACACGAGAACGGAGACGTCGAGTAACCAAAACAAATGCGTTAAACAAATTCGTACACGTTATTTATCAATTTAACTCTAGAATTAAAGGATATACAACGAGAAACAACGTTTGACAACCTTTAAACAGTTTTAATAACTATCTCAAAAATTATCGCTCTGATGCAAACAACTGATGAGTTATCTACTTAAATATGATGAACAAAACGACTTACGTATTTTAAACATGCTAACCTTTAGCCAGGTAAGCAAATTAAAAAAAAAAACGCAATATGTAGGCTACACGAGAACGGAGACGTCGAGTAACCAAAACAAATGCGTTAAACAAATTCGTACACGTTATTTATCAATTTAACTCTAGAATTAAAGGATATACAACGAGAAACAACGTTTGACAACCTTTAAACAGTTTTAATAACTATCTCAAAAATTATCGCTCTGATGCAAACAACTGATGAGTTATCTACTTAAATATGATGAACAAAACGACTTACGTATTTTAAACATGCTAACCTTTAGCCAGGTAAGCAAATTAAAAAAAAAACGCAATATGTAGGCTACACGAGAACGGAGACGTCGAGTAACCAAAACAAATGCGTTAAACAAATTCGTACACGTTATTTATCAATTTAACTCTAGAATTAAAGGATATACAACGAGAAACAACGTTTGACAACCTTTAAACAGTTTTAATAACTATCTCAAAAATTATCGCTCTGATGCAAACAACTGATGAGTTATCTACTTAAATATGATGAACAAAACGACTTACGTATTTTAAACATGCTAACCTTTAGCCAGGTAAGCAAATTAAAAAAAAAACGCAATATGTAGGCTACACGAGAACGGAGACGTCGAGTAACCAAAACAAATGCGTTAAACAAATTCGTACACGTTATTTATCAATTTAACTCTAGAATTAAAGGATATACAACGAGAAACAACGTTTGACAACCTTTAAACAGTTTTAATAACTATCTCAAAAATTATCGCTCTGATGCAAACAACTGATGAGTTATCTACTTAAATATGATGAACAAAACGACTTACGTATTTTAAGCATGCTAACCTTTAGCCCGGTAAGCAAATTAAAAAAAAAAACGCAATATGTAGGCTACACGAGAACGGAGACGTCGAGTAACCAAAACAAATGCGTTAAACAAATTCGTACACGTTATTTATCAATTTAACTCTAGAATTAAAGGATATACAACGAGAAACAACGTTTGACAACCTTTAAACAGTTTTAATAACTATCTCAAAAATTATCGCTCTGATGCAAACAACTGATGAGTTATCTACTTAAATATGATGAACAAAACGACTTACGTATTTTAAACATGCTAACCTTTAGCCAGGTAAGCAAATTAAAAAAAAAACGCAATATGTAGGCTACACGAGAACGGAGACGTCGAGTAACCAAAACAAATGCGTTAAACAAATTCGTACACGTTATTTATCAATTTAACTCTAGAATTAAAGGATATACAACGAGAAACAACGTTTGACAACCTTTAAACAATTTTAATAACTATCTCAAAAATTGTCGCTCTGATGCAAACAACTGATGAGTTATCTACTTAAATATGATGAACAAAACGACTTACGTATTTTAAGCATGCTAACCTTTAGCCCGGTAAGCAAATTAAAAAAAAAACGCAATATGTAGGCTACACGAGAACGGAGACGTCGAGTAACCAAAACAAATGCGTTAAACAAATTCGTACACGTTATTTATCAATTTAACTCTAGAATTAAAGGATATACAACGAGAAACAACGTTTGACAACCTTTAAACAATTTTAATAACTATCTCAAAAATTATCGCTCTGATGCAAACAACTGATGAGTTATCTACTTAAATTTGATGAACAAAACGACTTACGTATTTTAAACATGCTAACCTTTAGCCCAGTAAACAAATTAAAAAAAAAACGCAATATGTAGGCTACACGAGAACGGAGACGTCGAGTAACCAAAACAAATGCGTTAAACAAATTCGTACACGTTATTTATCAATTTAACTCTAGAATTAAAGGATATACAACGAGAAACAACGTTTGACAACCTTTAAACAATTTTAATAACTATCTCAAAAATTATCGCTCTGATGCAAACAACTGATGAGTTATCTACTTAAATTTGATGAATAAAACGACCTACGTATTTTAAACATGCTAACCTTTAGCCCGGTAAGCAAATTAAAAAAAAAACGCAATATGTAGGCTACACGAGAACGGAGACGTCGAGTAACCAAAACAAATACGTTAAACAAATTCGTACACGTTATTTATCAATTTAACTCTAGGATTAAAGGATATACAACGAGAAACAACGTTTGACAACCTTTAAACAGTTTTAATAACTATCTCAAAAATTATCGCTCTGATGCAAACAACTGATGAGTTATCTACTTAAATATGATGAACAAAACGACTTACGTATTTTAAACATGCTAACCTTTAGCCCGGTAAGCAAATTAAAAAAAAAACGCAATATGTAGGCTACACGAGAACGGAGACGTCGAGTAACCAAAACAAATGCGTTAAACAAATTCGTACACGTTATTTATCAATTTAACTCTAGAATTAAAGGATATACAACGAGAAACAACGTTTGACAACCTTTAAACAGTTTTAATAACTATCTCAAAAATTGTCGCTCTGATGCAAACAACTGATGAGTTATCTACTTAAATTTGATGAACAAAACGACTTACGTATTTTAAACATGCTAACCTTTAGCCCGGTAAGCAAATTAAAAAAAAAACGCAATATGTAGGCTACACGAGAACGGAGACGTCGAGTAACCAAAACAAATGCGTTAAACAAATTCGTACACGTTATTTATCAATTTAACTCTAGAATTAAAGGATATACAACGAGAAACAACGTTTGACAACCTTTAAACAGTTTTAATAACTATCTCAAAAATTATCGCTCTGATGCAAACAACTGATGAGTTATCTACTTAAATATGATGAACAAAACGACTTACGTATTTTAAGCATGCTAACCTTTAGCCCGGTAAGCAAATTAAAAAAAAAACGCAATATGTAGGCTACACGAGAACGGAGACGTCGAGTAACCAAAACAAATGCGTTAAACAAATTCGTACACGTTATTTATCAATTTAACTCTAGAATTAAAGGATATACAACGAGAAACAACGTTTGACAACCTTTAAACAATTTTAATAACTATCTCAAAAATTATCGCTCTGATGCAAACAACTGATGAGTTATCTACTTAAATTTGATGAACAAAACGACTTACGTATTTTAAACATGCTAACCTTTAGCCCAGTAAACAAATTAAAAAAAAAACGCAATATGTAGGCTACACGAGAACGGAGACGTCGAGTAACCAAAACAAATGCGTTAAACAAATTCGTACACGTTATTTATCAATTTAACTCTAGAATTAAAGGATATACAACGAGAAACAACGTTTGACAACCTTTAAACAATTTTAATAACTATCTCAAAAATTATCGCTCTGATGCAAACAACTGATGAGTTATCTACTTAAATTTGATGAATAAAACGACCTACGTATTTTAAACATGCTAACCTTTAGCCGGTAAGCAAATTAAAAAAAAACGCAATATGTAGGCTACACGAGAACGGAGACGTCGAGTAACCAAAACAAATACGTTAAACAAATTCGTACACGTTATTTATCAATTTAACTCTAGGATTAAAGGATATACAACGAGAAACAACGTTTGACAACCTTTAAACAGTTTTAATAACTATCTCAAAAATTATCGCTCTGATGCAAACAACTGATGAGTTATCTACTTAAATATGATGAACAAAACGACTTACGTATTTTAAACATGCTAACCTTTAGCCCGGTAAGCAAATTAAAAAAAAAACGCAATATGTAGGCTACACGAGAACGGAGGACGTCGAGTAACCAAAACAAATGCGTTAAACAAATTCGTACACGTTATTTATCAATTTAACTCTAGAATTAAAGGATATACAACGAGAAACAACGTTTGACAACCTTTAAACAGTTTTAATAACTATCTCAAAAATTGTCGCTCTGATGCAAACAACTGATGAGTTATCTTACTTAAATTTGATGAACAAAACGACTTACGTATTTTAAACATGCTAACCTTTAGCCCGGTAAGCAAATTAAAAAAAAAACGCAATATGTAGGCTACACGAGAACGGAGACATCGAGTAACCAAAACAAATGCGTTAAACAAATTCGTACACGTTATTTATCAATTTAACTCTAGAATTAAAGGATATACAACGAGAAACAACGTTTGACAACCTTTAAACAGTTTTAAGAACTATCTCAAAAATTATCGCTCTGATGCAAACAACTGATGAGTTATCTACTTAAATATGATGAACAAAACGACTTACGTATTTTAAACATGCTAACCTTTAGCCAGGTAAGCAAATTAAAAAAAAAACGCAATATGTAGGCTACACGAGAACGGAGACGTCGAGTAACCAAAACAAATGCGTTAAACAAATTCGTACACGTTATTTATCAATTTAACTCTTGAATTAAAGTATATACAACGAGAAACAACGTTTGACAACCTTTAAACAGTTTTAATAACTATCTCAAAAATTGTCGCTCTGATGCAAACAACTGCTGAGTTATCTACTCAAATTTGTTGAACAAAACGACTTACGTATTTTAAACATGCTAACCTTTAGCCCGGTAAGCAAATTAAAAAAAAAAACGCAATATGTAGGCTACACGAGAACGGAGACGTCGAGTAACCAAAACAAATGCGTTAAACAAATTCGTACACGTTATTTATCAATTTAACTCTAGAATTAAAGGATATACAACGAGAAACAACGTTTGACAACCTTTAAACAGTTTTAATAACTATCTCAAAAATTATCGCTCTGATGCAAACAACTGATGAGTTATCTACTTAAATATGATGAACAAAACGACTTACGTATTTTAAACATGCTAACCTTTAGCCAGGTAAGCAAATTAAAAAAAAAACGCAATATGTAGGCTACACGAGAACGGAGACGTCGAGTAACCAAAACAAATGCGTTAAACAAATTCGTACACGTTATTTATCAATTTAACTCTAGAATTAAAGGATATACAACGAGAAACAACGTTTGACAACCTTTAAACAGTTTTAATAACTATCTCAAAAATTATCGCTCTGATGCAAACAACTGATGAGTTATCTACTTAAATATGATGAACAAAACAACTTACGTATTTTAAACATGCTAACCTTTAGCCCGGTAAGCAAATTAAAAAAAAAACGCAATATGTAGGCTACACGAGAACGGAGACGTCGAGTAACCAAAACAAATGCGTTAAACAAATTCGTACACGTTATTTATCAATTTAACTCTAGAATTAAAGGATATACAACGAGAAACAACGTTTGACAACCTTTAAACAATTTTAATAACTATCTCAAAAATTGTCGCTCTCATGCAAACAACTGCTGAGTTATCTACTCAAATTTGTTGAACAAAACGACTTACGTATTTTAAACATGCTAACCTTTAGCCCGGTAAGCAAATTAAAAAAAAAACGCAATATGTAGGCTACACGAGAACGGAGACGTCGAGTAACCAAAACAAATGCGTTAAACAAATTCGTACACGTTATTTATCAATTTAACTCTAGAATTAAAGGATATACAACGAGAAACAACGTTTGACAACCTTTAAACAGTTTTAATAACTATCTCAAAAATTATCGCTCTGATGCAAACAACTGATGAGTTATCTACTTAAATATGATGAACAAAACGACTTACGTATTTTAAACATGCTAACCTTTAGCCAGGTAAGCAAATTAAAAAAAAAACGCAATATGTAGGCTACACGAGAACGGAGACGTCGAGTAACCAAAACAAATGCGTTAAACAAATTCGTACACGTTATTTATCAATTTAACTCTAGAATTAAAGGATATACAACGAGAAACAACGTTTGACAACCTTTAAACAGTTTTAATAACTATCTCAAAAATTATCGCTCTGATGCAAACAACTGATGAGTTATCTACTTAAATATGATGAACAAAACGACTTACGTATTTTAAACATGCTAACCTTTAGCCAGGTAAGCAAATTAAAAAAAAAAACGCAATATGTAGGCTACACGAGAACGGAGACGTCGAGTAACCAAAACAAATGCGTTAAACAAATTCGTACACGTTATTTATCAATTTAACTCTAGAATTAAAGGATATACAACGAGAAACAACGTTTGACAACCTTTAAACAGTTTTAATAACTATCTCAAAAATTATCGCTCTGATGCAAACAACTGATGAGTTATCTACTTAAATATGATGAACAAAACGACTTACGTATTTTAAACATGCTAACCTTTAGCCAGGTAAGCAAATTAAAAAAAAAAACGCAATATGTAGGCTACACGAGAACGGAGACGTCGAGTAACCAAAACAAATGCGTTAAACAAATTCGTACACGTTATTTATCAATTTAACTCTAGAATTAAAGGATATACAACGAGAAACAACGTTTGACAACCTTTAAACAGTTTTAATAACTATCTCAAAAATTATCGCTCTGATGCAAACAACTGATGAGTTATCTACTTAAATATGATGAACAAAACGACTTACGTATTTTAAGCATGCTAACCTTTAGCCCGGTAAGCAAATTAAAAAAAAAAACGCAATATGTAGGCTACACGAGAACGGAGACGTCGAGTAACCAAAACAAATGCGTTAAACAAATTCGTACACGTTATTTATCAATTTAACTCTAGAATTAAAGGATATACAACGAGAAACAACGTTTGACAACCTTTAAACAGTTTTAATAACTATCTCAAAAATTATCGCTCTGATGCAAACAACTGATGAGTTATCTACTTAAATATGATGAACAAAACGACTTACGTATTTTAAACATGCTAACCTTTAGCCAGGTAAGCAAATTAAAAAAAAAACGCAATATGTAGGCTACACGAGAACGGAGACGTCGAGTAACCAAAACAAATGCGTTAAACAAATTCGTACACGTTATTTATCAATTTAACTCTAGAATTAAAGGATATACAACGAGAAACAACGTTTGACAACCTTTAAACAATTTTAATAACTATCTCAAAAATTGTCGCTCTGATGCAAACAACTGCTGAGTTATCTACTCAAATTTGTTGAACAAAACGACTTACGTATTTTAAACATGCTAACCTTTAGCCCGGTAAGCAAATTAAAAAAAAACGCAATATGTAGGCTACACGAGAACGGAGACGTCGAGTAACCAAAACAAATGCGTTAAACAAATTCGTACACGTTATTTATCAATTTAACTCTAGAATTAAAGGATATACAACGAGAAACAACGTTTGACAACCTTTAAACAGTTTTAATAACTATCTCAAAAATTATCGCTCTGATGCAAACAACTGATGAGTTATCTACTTAAATTTGATGAACAAAACGACTTACGTATTTTACACATGCTAACCTTTAGCCAGGTAAGCAAATTAAAAAAAAAACGCAATATGTAGGCTACACGAGAACGGAGACGTCGAGTAACCAAAACAAATGCGTTAAACAAATTCGTACACGTTATTTATCAATTTAACTCTAGAATTAAAGGATATACAACGAGAAACAACGTTTGACAACCTTTAAACAGTTTTAATAACTATCTCAAAAATTGTCGCTCTGATGCAAACAACTGATGAGTTATCTACTTAAATTTGATGAACAAAACGACTTACGTATTTTAAACATGCTAACCTTTAGCCCGGTAAGCAAATTAAAAAAAAAACGCAATATGTAGGCTACACGAGAACGGAGACGTCGAGTAACCAAAACAAATGCGTTAAACAAATTCGTACACGTTATTTATCAATTTAACTCTAGAATTAAAGGATATACAACGAGAAACAACGTTTGACAACCTTTAAACAATTTTAATAACTATCTCAAAAATTGTCGCTCTGATGCAAACAACTGCTGAGTTATCTACTCAAATTTGTTGAACAAAACGACTTACGTATTTTAAACATGCTAACCTTTAGCCCGGTAAGCAAATTAAAAAAAAACGCAATATGTAGGCTACACGAGAACGGAGACGTCGAGTAACCAAAACAAATGCGTTAAACAAATTCGTACACGTTATTTATCAATTTAACTCTAGAATTAAAGGATATACAACGAGAAACAACGTTTGACAACCTTTAAACAGTTTTAATAACTATCTCAAAAATTATCGCTCTGATGCAAACAACTGATGAGTTATCTACTTAAATTTGATGAACAAAACGACTTACGTATTTTAAACATGCTAACCTTTAGCCCGGTAAGCAAATTAAAAAAAAAAACGCAATATGTAGGCTACACGAGAACGGAGACGTCGAGTAACCAAAACAAATGCGTTAAACAAATTCGTACACGTTATTTATCAATTTAACTCTAGAATTAAAGGATATACAACGAGAAACAACGTTTGACAACCTTTAAACAGTTTTAATAACTATCTCAAAAATTATCGCTCTGATGCAAACAACTGATGAGTTATCTACTTAAATATGATGAACAAAACGACTTACGTATTTTAAACATGCTAACCTTTAGCCAGGTAAGCAAATTAAAAAAAAAACGCAATATGTAGGCTACACGAGAACGGAGACGTCGAGTAACCAAAACAAATGCGTTAAACAAATTCGTACACGTTATTTATCAATTTAACTCTAGAATTAAAGGATATACAACGAGAAACAACGTTTGACAACCTTTAAACAGTTTTAATAACTATCTCAAAAATTATCGCTCTGATGCAAACAACTGATGAGTTATCTACTTAAATATGATGAACAAAACGACTTACGTATTTTAAACATGCTAACCTTTAGCCAGGTAAGCAAATTAAAAAAAAAAACGCAATATGTAGGCTACACGAGAACGGAGACGTCGAGTAACCAAAACAAATGCGTTAAACAAATTCGTACACGTTATTTATCAATTTAACTCTAGAATTAAAGGATATACAACGAGAAACAACGTTTGACAACCTTTAAACAGTTTTAATAACTATCTCAAAAATTATCGCTCTGATGCAAACAACTGATGAGTTATCTACTTAAATATGATGAACAAAACGACTTACGTATTTTAAATATGCTAACCTTTAGCCCGGTAAGCAAATTAAAAAAAAAACGCAATATGTAGGCTACACGAGAACGGAGACATCGAGTAACCAAAACAAATGCGTTAAACAAATTCGTACACGTTATTTATCAATTTAACTCTAGAATTAAAGGATATACAACGAGAAACAACGTTTGACAACCTTTAAACAATTTTAATAACTATCTCAAAAATTGTCGCTCTCATGCAAACAACTGCTGAGTTATCTACTCAAATTTGTTGAACAAAACGACTTACGTATTTTAAACATGCTAACCTTTAGCCCGGTAAGCAAATTAAAAAAAAAAACGCAATATGTAGGCTACACGAGAACGGAGACGTCGAGTAACCAAAACAAATGCGTTAAACAAATTCGTACACGTTATTTATCAATTTAACTCTAGAATTAAAGGACATACAACGAGAAACAACGTTTGACAACCTTTAAACAGTTTTAATAACTATCTCAAAAATTATCGCTCTGATGCAAACAACTGATGAGTTATCTACTTAAATATGATGAACAAAACGACTTACGTATTTTAAACATGCTAACCTTTAGCCAGGTAAGCAAATTAAAAAAAAAACGCAATATGTAGGCTACACGAGAACGGAGACGTCGAGTAACCAAAACAAATGCGTTAAACAAATTCGTACACGTTATTTATCAATTTAACTCTAGAATTAAAGGATATACATCGAGAAACAACGTTTGACAACCTTTAAACAGTTTTAATAACTATCTCAAAAATTATCGCTCTGATGCAAACAACTGATGAGTTATCTACTTAAATATGATGAACAAAACGACTTACGTATTTTAAACATGCTAACCTTTAGCCAGGTAAGCAAATTAAAAAAAAAAACGCAATATGTAGGCTACACGAGAACGGAGACGTCGAGTAACCAAAACAAATGCGTTAAACAAATTCGTACACGTTATTTATCAATTTAACTCTAGAGTTAAAGGATATACAACGAGAAACAACGTTTGACAACCTTTAAACAGTTTTAATAACTATCTCAAAAATTATCGCTCTGATGCAAACAACTGATGAGTTATCTACTTAAATATGATGAACAAAACGACTTACGTATTTTAAACATGCTAACCTTTAGCCAGGTAAGCAAATTAAAAAAAAAACGCAATATGTAGGCTACACGAGAACGGAGACGTCGAGTAACCAAAACAAATGCGTTAAACAAATTCGTACACGTTATTTATCAATTTAACTCTAGAATTAAAGGATATACAACGGGAAACAACGTTTGACAACCTTTAAACAGTTTTAATAACTATCTCAAAAATTGTCGCTCTGATGCAAACAACTGCTGAGTTATCTACTCAAATTTGTTGAACAAAACGACTTACGTATTTTAAACATGCTAACCTTTAGCCCGGTAAGCAAATTAAAAAAAAAACGCAATATGTAGGCTACACGAGAACGGAGACGTCGAGTAACCAAAACAAATGCGTTAAACAAATTCGTACACGTTATTTATCAATTTAACTCTAGAATTAAAGGATATACAACGAGAAACAACGTTTGACAACCTTTAAACAGTTTTAATAACTATCTCAAAAATTATCGCTCTGATGCAAACAACTGATGAGTTATCTACTTAAATATGATGAACAAAACGACTTACGTATTTTAAACATGCTAACCTTTAGCCAGGTAAGCAAATTAAAAAAAAACGCAATATGTAGGCTACACGAGAACGGAGACGTCGAGTAACCAAAACAAATGCGTTAAACAAATTCGTACACGTTATTTATCAATTTAACTCTAGAATTAAAGGATATACAACGAGAAACAACGTTTGACAACCTTTAAACAATTTTAATAACTATCTCAAAAATTGTCGCTCTGATGCAAACAACTGCTGAGTTATCTACTCAAATTTGTTGAACAAAACGACTTACGTATTTTAAACATGCTAACCTTTAGCCCGGTAAGCAAATTAAAAAAAAAACGCAATATGTAGGCTACACGAGAACGGAGACGTCGAGTAACCAAAACAAATGCGTTAAACAAATTCGTACACGTTATTTATCAATTTCACTCTAGAATTAAAGGATATACAACGAGAAACAACGTTTGACAACCTTTAAACAGTTTTAATAACTATCTCAAAAATTGTCGCTCTGATGCAAACAACTGATGAGTTATCTACTTAAATTTTATGAACAAAACGACTTACGTATTTTAAACATGCTAACCTTTAGCCCGGTAAGCAAATTAAAAAAAAAACGCAATATGTAGGCTACACGAGAACGGAGACGTCGAGTAACCAAAACAAATGCGTTAAACAAATTCGTACACGTTATTTATCAATTTAACTCTAGAATTAAAGGATATACAACGAGAAACAACGTTTGACAACCTTTAAACAGTTTTAATAACTATCTCAAAAATTATCGCTCTGATGCAAACAACTGATGAGTTATCTACTTAAATATGATGAACAAAACGACTTACGTATTTTAAGCATGCTAACCTTTAGCCCGGTAAGCAAATTAAAAAAAAAACGCAATATGTAGGCTACACGAGAACGGAGACGTCGAGTAACCAAAACAAATGCGTTAAACAAATTCGTACACGTTATTTATCAATTTAACTCTAGAATTAAAGGATATACAACGAGAAACAACGTTTGACAACCTTTAAACAATTTTAATAACTATCTCAAAAATTATCGCTCTGATGCAAACAACTGATGAGTTATCTACTTAAATTTGATGAACAAAACGACTTACGTATTTTAAACATGCTAACCTTTAGCCCGGTAAGCAAATTAAAAAAAAAACGCAATATGTAGGCTACACGAGAACGGAGACGTCGAGTAACCAAAACAAATGCGTTAAACAAATTCGTACACGTTATTTATCAATTTAACTCTAGAATTAAAGGATATACAACGAGAAACAACGTTTGACAACCTTTAAACAATTTTAATAACTATCTCAAAAATTATCGCTCTGATGCAAACAACTGATGAGTTATCTACTTAAATTTGATGAACAAAACGACTTACGTATTTTAAACATGCTAACCTTTAGCCCGGTAAGCAAATTAACAAAAAAACGCAATATGTAGGCTACACGAGAACGGAGACGTCGAGTAACCAAAACAAATACGTTAAACAAATTCGTACACGTTATTTATCAATTTAACTCTAGGATTAAAGGATATACAACGAGAAACAACGTTTGACAACCTTTAAACAGTTTTAATAACTATCTCAAAAATTATCGCTCTGATGCAAACAACTGATGAGTTATCTACTTAAATATGATGAACAAAACGACTTACGTATTTTAAACATGCTAACCTTTAGCCCGGTAAGCAAATTAAAAAAAAAAACGCAATATGTAGGCTACACGAGAACGGAGACGTCGAGTAACCAAAACAAATGCGTTAAACAAATTCGTACACGTTATTTATCAATTTAACTCTAGAATTAAAGGATATACAACGAGAAACAACGTTTGACAACCTTTAAACAGTTTTAATAACTATCTCAAAAATTGTCGCTCTGATGCAAACAACTGATGAGTTATCTACTTAAATTTGATGAACAAAACGACTTACGTATTTTAAACATGCTAACCTTTAGCCCGGTAAGCAAATTAAAAAAAAAACGCAATATGTAGGCTACACGAGAACGGAGACGTCGAGTAACCAAAACAAATGCGTTAAACAAATTCGTACACGTTATTTATCAATTTAACTCTAGAATTAAAGGATATACAACGAGAAACAACGTTTGACAACCTTTAAACAGTTTTAATAACTATCTCAAAAATTATCGCTCTGATGCAAACAACTGATGAGTTATCTACTTAAATATGATGAACAAAACGACTTACGTATTTTAAACATGCTAACCTTTAGCCAGGTAAGCAAATTAAAAAAAAAACGCAATATGTAGGCTACACGAGAACGGAGACGTCGAGTAACCAAAACAAATGCGTTAAACAAATTCGTACACGTTATTTATCAATTTAACTCTAGAATTAAAGTATATACAACGAGAAACAACGTTTGACAACCTTTAAACAGTTTTAATAACTATCTCAAAAATTGTCGCTCTGATGCAAACAACTGCTGAGTTATCTACTCAAATTTGTTGAACAAAACGACTTACGTATTTTAAACATGCTAACCTTTAGCCCGGTAAGCAAATTAAAAAAAAAACGCAATATGTAGGCTACACGAGAACGGAGACGTCGAGTAACCAAAACAAATGCGTTAAACAAATTCGTACACGTTATTTATCAATTTAACTCTAGAATTAAAGGATATACAACGAGAAACAACGTTTGACAACCTTTAAACAGTTTTAATAACTATCTCAAAAATTATCGCTCTGATGGAAACAACTGATGAGTTATCTACTTAAATATGATGAACAAAACGACTTACGTATTTTAAACATGCTAACCTTTAGCCAGGTAAGCAAATTAAAAAAAAAAACGCAATATGTAGGCTACACGAGAACGGAGACGTCGAGTAACCAAAACAAATGCGTTAAACAAATTCGTACACGTTATTTATCAATTTAACTCTAGAATTAAAGGATATACAACGAGAAAAAACGTTTGACAACCTTTAAACAGTTTTAATAACTATCTCAAAAATTATCGCTCTGATGCAAACAACTGATGAGTTATCTACTTAAATATGATGAACAAAACGACTTACGTATTTTAAACATGCTAACCTTTAGCCAGGTAAGCAAATTAAAAAAAAAACGCAATATGTAGGCTACACGAGAACGGAGACGTCGAGTAACCAAAACAAATGCGTTAAACAAATTCGTACACGTTATTTATCAATTTAACTCTAGAATTAAAGGATATACAACGAGAAACAACGTTTGACAACCTTTAAACAGTTTTAATAACTATCTCAAAAATTATCGCTCTGATGCAAACAACTGATGAGTTATCTACTTAAATATGATGAACAAAACGACTTACGTATTTTAAACATGATAACCTTTAGCCAGGTAAGCAAATTAAAAAAAAAACGCAATATGTAGGCTACACGAGAACGGAGACGTCGAGTAACCTAAACAAATGCGTTAAACAAATTCGTACACGTTATTTATCAATTTAACTCTAGAATTAAAGGATATACAACGAGAAACAACGTTTGACAACCTTTAAACAGTTTTAATAACTATCTCAAAAATTGTCGCTCTGATGCAAACAACTGATGAGTTATCTACTTAAATTTGATGAACAAATCGACTTACGTATTTTAAACATGCTAACCTTTAGCCCGGTAAGCAAATTAAAAAAAAAACGCAATATGTAGGCTACACGAGAACGGAGACGTCGAGTAACCAAAACAAATGCGTTAAACAAATTCGTACACGTTATTTATCAATTTAACTCTAGAATTAAAGGATATACAACGAGAAACAACGTTTGACAACCTTTAAACAGTTTTAATAACTATCTCAAAAATTATCGCTCTGATGCAAACAACTGATGAGTTATCTACTTAAATATGATGAACAAAACGACTTACGTATTTTAAACATGCTAACCTTTAGCCCGGTAAGCAAATTAAAAAAAAAAAGCAATATGTAGGCTACACGAGAACGGAGACGCCGAGTAACCAAAACAAATGCGTTAAACAAATTCGTACACGTTATTTATCAATTTAACTCTAGAATTAAAGGATATACAACGAGAAACAACGTTTGACAACCTTTAAACAGTTTTAATAACTATCTCAAAAATTATCGCTCTGATGCAAACAACTGATGAGTTATCTACTTAAATATGATGAACAAAACGACTTACGTATTTTAAACATGCTAACCTTTAGCCAGGTAAGCAAATTAAAAAAAAAACGCAATATGTAGGCTACACGAGAACGGAGACGTCGAGTAACCAAAACAAATGCGTTAAACAAATTCGTACACGTTATTTATCAATTTAACTCTAGAATTAAAGGATATACAACGAGAAACAACGTTTGACAACCTTTAAACAATTTTAATAACTATCTCAAAAATTGTCGCTCTGATGCAAACAACTGCTGAGTTATCTACTCAAATTTGTTGAACAAAACGACTTACGTATTTTAAACATGCTAACCTTTAGCCCGGTAAGCAAATTAAAAAAAAACGCAATATGTAGGCTACACGAGAACGGAGACGTCGAGTAACCAAAACAAATGCATTAAACAAATTCGTACACGTTATTTATCAATTTAACTCTAGAATTAAAGGATATACAACGAGAAACAACGTTTGACAACCTTTAAACAGTTTTAATAACTATCTCAAAATTGTCGCTCTGATGCAAACAACTGATGAGTTATCTACTTAAATTTGATGAACAAAACGACTTACGTATTTTAAACATGCTAACCTTTAGCCCGGTAAGCAAATTAAAAAAAAAACGCAATATGTAGGCTACACGAGAACGGAGACGTCGAGTAACCAAACCAAATGCGTTAAACAAATTCGTACACGTTATTTATCAATTTAACTCTAGAATTAAAGGATATACAACGAGAAACAACGTTTGACAACCTTTAAACAGTTTTAATAACTATCTCAAAAATTATCGCTCTGATGCAAACAACTGATGAGTTATCTACTTAAATATGATGAACGAAACGACTTACGTATTTTAAACATGCTAACCTTTAGCCAGGTAAGCAAATTAAAAAAAAAACGCAATATGTAGGCTACACGAGAACGGAGACGTCGAGTAACCAAAATAAATGCGTTAAACAAATTCGTACACGTTATTTATCAATTTAACTCTAGAATTAAAGGATATACAACGAGAAACAACGTTTGACAACCTTTAAACAATTTTAATAACTATCTCAAAAATTGTCGCTCTGATGCAAACAACTGCTGAGTTATCTACTCAAATTTGTTGAACAAAACGACTTACGTATTTTAAACATGCTAACCTTTAGCCCGGTAAGCAAATTAAAAAAAACGCAATATGTAGGCTACACGAGAACGGAGACGTCGAGTAACCAAAACAAATGCGTTAAACAAATTCGTACACGTTATTTATCAATTTAACTCTAGAATTAAAGGATATACAACGAGAAACAACGTTTGACAACCTTTAAACAGTTTTAATAACTATCTCAAAAATTATCGCTCTGATGCAAACAACTGATGAGTTATCTACTTAAATTTGATGAACAAAACGACTTACGTATTTTAAACATGCTAACCTTTAGCCAGGTAAGCAAATTAAAAAAAAAACGCAATATGTAGGCTACACGAGAACGGAGACGTCGAGTAACCAAAACAAATGCGTTAAACAAATTCGTACACGTTATTTATCAATTTAACTCTAGAATTAAAGGATATACAACGAGAAACAACGTTTGACAACCTTTAAACAGTTTTAATAACTATCTCAAAAATTGTCGCTCTGATGCAAACAACTGATGAGTTATCTTATTAAATTTGATGAACAAAACGACTTACGTATTTTAAACATGCTAACCTTTAGCCCGGTAAGCAAATTAAAAAAAAAACGCAATATGTAGGCTACACGAGAACGGAGACGTCGAGTAACCAAAACAAATGCGTTAAACAAATTCGTACACGTTATTTATCAATTTAACTCTAGAATTAAAGGATATACAACGAGAAACAACGTTTGACAACCTTTAAACAGTTTTAATAACTATCTCAAAAATTATCGCTCTGATGCAAACAACTGATGAGTTATCTACTTAAATATGATGAACAAAACGACTTACGTATTTTAAACATGCTAACCTTTAGCCAGGTAAGCAAATTAAAAAAAAAACGCAATATGTAGGCTACACGAGAACGGAGACGTCGAGTAACCAAAACAAATGCGTTAAACAAATTCGTACACGTTATTTATCAATTTAACTCTAGAATTAAAGGATATACAACGTTTGACAACCTTTAAACAGTTTTAATAACTATCTCAAAAATTATCGCTCTGATGCAAACAACTGATGAGTTATCTACTTAAATTTGATGAACAAAACGACTTACGTATTTTAAACATGCTAACCTTTAGCCAGGTAAGCAAATTAAAAAAAAAACGCAATATGTAGGCTACACGAGAACGGAGACGTCGAGTAACCAAAACAAATGCGTTAAACAAATTCGTACACGTTATTTATCAATTTAACTCTAGAATTAAAGGATATACAACGAGAAACAACGTTTGACAACCTTTAAACAGTTTTAATAACTATCTCAAAAATTGTCGCTCTGATGCAAACAACTGATGAGTTATCTTATTAAATTTGATGAACAAAACGACTTACGTATTTTAAACATGCTAACCTTTAGCCCGGTAAGCAAATTAAAAAAAAAAACGCAATATGTAGGCTACACGAGAACGGAGACGTCGAGTAACCAAAACAAATGCGTTAAACAAATTCGTACACGTTATTTATCAATTTAACCCTAGAATTAAAGGATATACAACGAGAAACAACGTTTGACAACCTTTAAACAGTTTTAATAACTATCTCAAAAATTATCGCTCTGATGCAAACAACTGATGAGTTATCTACTTAAATATGATGAACAAAACGACTTACGTATTTTAAACATGCTAACCTTTAGCCAGGTAAGCAAATTAAAAAAAAACGCAATATGTAGGCTACACGAGAACGGAGACGTCGAGTAACCAAAACAAATGCGTTAAACAAATTCGTACACGTTATTTATCAATTTAACTCTAGAATTAAAGGATATACAACGAGAAACAACGTTTGACAACCTTTAAACAGTTTTAATAACTATCTCAAAAATTATCGCTCTGATGCAAACAACTGATGAGTTATCTACTTAAATTTGATGAACAAAACGACTTACGTATTTTAAACATGCTAACCTTTAGCCAGGTAAGCAAATTAAAAAAAAACGCAATATGTAGGCTACACGAGAACGGAGACGTCGAGTAACCAAAACAAATGCGTTAAACAAATTCGTACACGTTATTTATCAATTTAACTCTAGAATTAAAGGATATACAACGAGAAACAACGTTTGACAACCTTTAAACAGTTTTAATAACTATCTCAAAAATTATCGCTCTGATGCAAACAACTGATGAGTTATCTACTTAAATATGATGAACAAAACGACTTACGTATTTTAAACATGCTAACCTTTAGCCAGGTAAGCAAATTAAAAAAAAACGCAATATGTAGGCTACACGAGAACGGAGACGTCGAGTAACCAAAACAAATGCGTTCAACAAATTCGTACACGTTATTTATCAATTTAACTCTAGAATTAAAGGATATACAACGAGAAACAACGTTTGACAACCTTTAAACAGTTTTAATAACTATCTCAAAAATTATCGCTCTGATGCAAACAACTGATGAGTTATCTACTTAAATTTGATGAACAAAACGACCTACGTATTTTAAACATGCTAACCTTTAGCCAGGTAAGCAAATTAAAAAAAAAACGCAATATGTAGGCTACACGAGAACGGAGACGTCGAGTAACCAAAACAAATGCGTTAAACAAATTCGTACACGTTATTTATCAATTTAACTCTAGAATTAAAGGATATACAACGAGAAACAACGTTTGACAACCTTTAAACAGTTTTAATAACTATCTCAAAAATTGTCGCTCTGATGCAAACAACTGATGAGTTATCTACTTAAATTTGATGAACAAAACGACTTACGTATTTTAAACATGCTAACCTTTAGCCCGGTAAGCAAATTAAAAAAAAAACGCAATATGTAGGCTACACGAGAACGGAGACGTCGAGTAACCAAAACAAATGCGTTAAACAAATTCGTACACGTTATTTATCAATTTAACTCTAGAATTAAAGGATATACAACGAGAAACAACGTTTGACAACCTTTAAACAGTTTTAATAACTATCTCAAAAATTGTCGCTCTGATGCAAACAACTGATGAGTTATCTACTTAAATTTGATGAACAAAACGACTTACGTATTTTAAACATGCTAACCTTTAGCCCGGTAAGCAAATTAAAAAAAAAACGCAATATGTAGGCTACACGAGAACGGAGACGTCGAGTAACCAAAACAAATGCGTTAAACAAATTCGTACACGTTATTTATCAATTTAACTCTAGAATTAAAGTATATACAACGAGAAACAACGTTTGACAACCTTTAAACAGTTTTAATAACTATCTCAAAAATTATCGCTCTGATGCAAACAACTGATGAGTTATCTACTTAAATATGATGAACAAAACGACTTACGTATTTTAAACATGCTAACCTTTAGCCCGGTAAGCAAATTAAAAAAAAAACGCAATATGTAGGCTACACGAGAACGGAGACGTCGAGTAACCAAAACAAATGCGTTAAACAAATTCGTACACGTTATTTATCAATTTAACTCTAGAATTAAAGGATATACAACGAGAAACAACGTTTGACAACCTTTAAACAGTTTTAATAACTATCTCAAAAATTATCGCTCTGATGCAAACAACTGATGAGTTATCTACTTAAATATGATGAACAAAACGACTTACGTATTTGAAACATGCTAACCTTTAGCCAGGTAAGCAAATTAAAAAAAAAACGCAATATGTAAGCTACACGAGAACGGAGACGTCGAGTAACCAAAACAAATGCGTTAAACAAATTCGTACACGTTATTTATCAATTTAACTCTAGAATTAAAGGATATACAACGAGAAACAACGTTTGACAACCTTTAAACAATTTTAATAACTATCTCAAAAATTGTCGCTCTGATGCAAACAACTGCTGAGTTATCTACTCAAATTTGTTGAACAAAACGACTTACGTATTTTAAACATGCTAACCTTTAGCCCGGTAAGCAAATTAAAAAAAAAACGCAATATGTAGGCTACACGAGAACGGAGACGTCGAGTAACCAAAACAAATGCGTTAAACAAATTCGTACACGTTATTTATCAATTTAACTCTAGAATTAAAGGATATACAACGAGAAACAACGTTTGACAACCTTTAAACAGTTTTAATAACTATCTCAAAAATTGTCGCTCTGATGCAAACAACTGATGAGTTATCTACTTAAATTTGATGAACAAAACGACTTACGTATTTTAAACATGCTAACCTTTAGCCAGGTAAGCAAATTAAAAAAAAAACGCAATATGTAGGCTACACGAGAACGGAGACGTCGAGTAACCAAAACAAATGCGTTAAACAAATTCGTACACGTTATTTATCAATTTAACTCTAGAATTAAAGGATATACAACGAGAAACAACGTTTGACAACCTTTAAACAGTTTTAATAACTATCTCAAAAATTGTCGCTCTGATGCAAACAACTGATGAGTTATCTACTTAAATTTGATGAACAAAACGACTTACGTATTTTAAACATGCTAACCTTTAGCCCGGTAAGCAAATTAAAAAAAAAAACGCAATATGTAGGCTATACGAGAACGGAGACGTCGAGTAACCAAAACAAATGCGTTAAACAAATTCGTACACGTTATTTATCAATTTAACTCTAGAATTAAAGGATATACAACGAGAAACAACGTTTGACAACCTTTAAACAGTTTTAATAACTATCTCAAAAATTGTCGCTCTGATGCAAACAACTGATGAGTTATCTACTTAAATTTGATGAACAAAACGACTTACGTATTTTAAACATGCTAACCTTTCGCCCGGTAAGCAAATTAAAAAAAAAAACGCAATATGTAGGCTACACGAGAAGGGAGACGTCGAGTAACCAAAACAAATGCGTTAAACAAATTCGTACACGTTATTTATCAATTTAACTCTAGAATTAAAGGATATACAACGAGAAACAACGTTTGACAACTTTTAAACAGTTTTAATAACTATCTCAAAAATTATCGCTCTGATGCAAACAACTGATGAGTTATCTACTTAAATATGATGAACAAAACGACTTACGTATTATAAACATGCTAACCTTTAGCCAGGTAAGCAAATTAAAAAAAAAACGCAATATGTAGGCTACACGAGAACGGAGACGTCGAGTAACCAAAACAAATACGTTAAACAAATTCGTACACGTTATTTATCAATTTAACTCTAGAATTAAAGGATATACAACGAGAAACAACGTTTGACAACCTTTAAACAGTTTTAATAACTATCTCAAAAATTGTCGCTCTGATGCAAACAACTGATGAGTTATCTACTTAAATATGATGAACAAAACGACTTACGTATTTTAAGCATGCTAACCTTTAGCCCGGTAAGCAAATTAAAAAAAAAACGCAATATGTAGGCTACACGAGAACGGAGACGTCGAGTAACCAAAACAAATGCGTTAAACAAATTCGTACACGTTATTTATCAATTTAACTCTAGAATTAAAGGATATACAACGAGAAACAACGTTTGACAACCTTTAAACAGTTTTAATAACTATCTCAAAAATTATCGCTCTGATGCAAACAACTGATGAGTTATCTACTTAAATATGATGAACAAAACGACTTACGTATTTTAAACATGCTAACCTTTAGCCAGGTAAGCAAATTAAAAAAAAAACGCAATATGTAGGCTACACGAGAACGGAGACGTCGAGTAACCAAAACAAATGCGTTAAACAAATTCGTACACGTTATTTATCAATTTAACTCTAGAATTAAAGGATATACAACGAGAAACAACGTTTGACAACCTTTAAACAATTTTAATAACTATCTCAAAAATTGTCGCTCTGATGCAAACAACTGCTGAGTTATCTACTCAAATTTGTTGAACAAAACGACTTACGTATTTTAAACATGCTAACCTTTAGCCCGGTAAGCAAATTAAAAAAAAAACGCAATATGTAGGCTACACGAGAACGGAGACGTCGAGTAACCAAAACAAATGCGTTAAACAAATTCGTACACGTTATTTATCAATTTAACTCTAGAATTAAAGGATATACAACGAGAAACAACGTTTGACAACTTTTAAAGAGTTTTAATAACTATCTCAAAAATTATCGCTCTGATGCAAACAACTGATGAGTTATCTACTTAAATTTGATGAACAAAACGACTTACGTATTTTAAACATGCTAACCTTTAGCCAGGTAAGCAAATTAAAAAAAAAACGCAATATGTAGGCTACACGAGAACGGAGACGTCGAGTAACCAAAACAAATGCGTTAAACAAATTCGTACACGTTATTTATCAATTTAACTCTAGAATTAAAGGATATACAACGAGAAACAACGTTTGACAACTTTTAAACAGTTTTAATAACTATCTCAAAAATTATCGCTCTGATGCAAACAACTGATGAGTTATCTACTTAAATTTGATGAACAAAACGACTTACGTATTTTAAACATGCTAACCTTTAGCCAGGTAAGCAAATTAAAAAAAAAACGCAATATGTAGGCTACACGAGAACGGAGACGTCGAGTAACCAAAACAAATGCGTTAAACAAATTCGTACACGTTATTTATCAATTTAACTCTAGAATTAAAGGATATACAACGAGAAACAACGTTTGACAACTTTTAAACAGTTTTAATAACTATCTCAAAAATTATCGCTCTGATGCAAACAACTGATGAGTTATCTACTTAAATTTGATGAACAAAACGACTTACGTATTTTAAACATGCTAACCTTTAGCCCGGTAAGCAAATTAAAAAAAAAACGCAATATGTAGGCTACACGAGAACGGAGACGTCGAGTAACCAAAACAAATGCGTTAAACAAATTCGTACACGTTATTTATCAATTTAACTCTAGAATTAAAGGATATACAAGGAGAAACAACGTTTGACAACCTTTAAACAGTTTTAATAACTATCTCAAAAATTATCGCTCTGATGCAAACAACTGATGAGTTATCTACTTAAATATGATGAACAAAACGACTTACGTATTTTAAACATGCTAACCTTTAGCCAGGTAAGCAAATTAAAAAAAAAACGCAATATGTAGGCTACACGAGAACGGAGACGTCGAGTAACCAAAACAAATGCGTTAAACAAATTCGTACACGTTATTTATCAATTTAACTCTAGAATTAAAGGATATACAACGAGAAACAACGTTTGACAACTTTTAAACAGTTTTAATAACTATCTCAAAAATTATCGCCCTGATGCAAACAACTGATGAGTTATCTACTTAAATTTGTTGAACAAAACGACTTACGTATTTTAAACATGCTAACCTTTAGCCCGGTAAGCAAATTAAAAAAAAAACGCTATATGTGGGCTACACGAGAACGGAGACGTCGAGTAACCAAAACAAATGCGTTAAACAAATTCGTACACGTTATTTATCAATTTAACTCTAGAATTAAAGGATATACAACGAGAAACAACGTTTGACAACCTTTAAACAGTTTTAATAACTATCTCAAAAATTATCGCTCTGATGCAAACAACTGATGAGTTATCTACTTAAATATGATGAACAAAACGACTTACGTATTTTAAACATGCTAACCTTTAGCCAGGTAAGCAAATTAAAAAAAAAACGCAATATGTAGGCTACACGAGAACGGCGACGTCGAGTAACCAAAACAAATGCGTTAAACAAATTCGTACACGTTATTTATCAATTTAACTCTAGAATTAAAGGATATACAACGAGAAACAACGTTTGACAACTTTTAAACAGTTTTAATAACTATCTCAAAAATTATCGCTCTGATGCAAACAACTGATGAGTTATCTACTTAAATTTGTTGAACAAAACGACTTACGTATTTTAAACATGCTAACCTTTAGCCCGGTAAGCAAATTAAAAAAAAAAACGCTATATGTGGGCTACACGAGAACGGAGACGTCGAGTAACCAAAACAAATGCGTTAAACAAATTCGTACACGTTATTTATCAATTTAACTCTAGAATTAAAGGATATACAACGAGAAACAACGTTTGACAACCTTTAAACAATTTTAATAACTATCTCAAAAATTGTCGCTCTCATGCAAACAACTGCTGAGTTATCTACTCAAATTTGTTGAACAAAACGACTTACGTATTTTAAACATGCTAACCTTTAGCCCGGTAAGCAAATTAAAAAAAAAAACGCAATATGTAGGCTACACGAGAACGGAGACGTCGAGTAACCAAAACAAATGCGTTAAACAAATTCGTACACGTTATTTATCAATTTAACTCTAGAATTAAAGGATATACAACGAGAAACAACGTTTGACAACCTTTAAACAGTTTTAATAACTATCTCAAAAATTATCGCTCTGATGCAAACAACTGATGAGTTATCTACTTAAATATGATGAACAAAACGACTTACGTATTTTAAACATGCTAACCTTTAGCCAGGTAAGCAAATTAAAAAAAAAAACGCAATATGTAGGCTACACGAGAACGGAGACGTCGAGTAACCAAAACAAATGCGTTAAACAAATTCGTACTCGTTATTTATCAATTTAACTCTAGAATTAAAGGATATACAACGAGAAACAACGTTTGACAACCTTTAAACAGTTTTAATAACTATCTCAAAAATGGTCGCTCTGATGCAAACAACTGATGAGTTATCTACTTAAATTTGATGAACAAAACGACTTACGTATTTTAAACATGCTAACCTTTAGCCAGGTAAGCAAATTAAAAAAAAAACGCAATATGTAGGCTACACGAGAACGGAGACGTCGAGTAACCAAAACAAATGCGTTAAACAAATTCGTACACGTTATTTATCAATTTAACTCTAGAATTAAAGTATATACAACGAGAAACAACGTTTGACAACCTTTAAACAGTTTTAATAACTATCTCAAAAATTGTCGCTCTGATGCAAACAACTGATGAGTTATCTACTTAAATATGATGAACAAAACGACTTACGTATTTTAAACATGCTAACCTTTAGCCAGGTAAGCAAATTAAAAAAAAAACGCAATATGTAGGCTACACGAGAACGGAGACGTCGAGTAACCAAAACAAATGCGTTAAACAAATTCGTACACGTTATTTATCAATCTAACTCTAGAATTAAAGGATATACAACGAGAAACAACGTTTGACAACCTTTAAACAATTTTAATAACTATCTCAAAAATTATCGCTCTGATGCAAACAACTGATGAGTTATCTACTTAAATTTGATGAACAAAACGACTTACGTATTTTAAACATGCTAACCTTTAGCCCGGTAAACAAATTAAAAAAAAAACGCAATATGTAGGCTACACGAGAACGGAGACGTCGAGTAACCAAAACAAATGCGTTAAACAAATTCGTACACGTTATTTATCAATTTAACTCTAGAATTAAAGGATATACAACGAGAAACAACGTTTGACAACCTTTAAACAATTTTAATAACTATCTCAAAAATTATCGCTCTGATGCAAACAACTGATGAGTTATCTACTTAAATTTGATGAACAAAACGACCTACGTATTTTAAACATGCTAACCTTTAGCCCGGTAAGCAAATTAAAAAAAAAACGCAATATGTAGGCTACACGAGAACGGAGACGTCGAGTAACCAAAACAAATACGTTAAACAAATTCGTACACGTTATTTATCAATTTAACTCTAGGATTAAAGGATATACAACGAGAAACAACGTTTGACAACCTTTAAACAGTTTTAATAACTATCTCAAAAATTATCGCTCTGATGCAAACAACTGATGAGTTATCTACTTAAATATGATGAACAAAACGACTTACGTATTTTAAACATGCTAACCTTTAGCCCGGTAAGCAAATTAAAAAAAAAACGCAATATGTAGGCTACACGAGAACGGAGACGTCGAGTAACCAAAACAAATGCGTTAAACAAATTCGTACACGTTATTTATCAATTTAACTCTAGAATTAAAGGATATACAACGAGAAACAACGTTTGACAACCTTTAAACAGTTTTAATAACTATCTCAAAAATTGTCGCTCTGATGCAAACAACTGATGAGTTATCTACTTAAATTTGATGAACAAAACGACTTACGTATTTTAAACATGCTAACCTTTAGCCCGGTAAGCAAATTAAAAAAAAAACGCAATATGTAGGCTACACGAGAACGGAGACGTCGAGTAACCAAAACAAATGCGTTAAACAAATTCGTACACGTTATTTATCAATTTAACTCTAGAATTAAAGGATATACAACGAGAAACAACGTTTGACAACCTTTAAACAGTTTTAATAACTATCTCAAAAATTATCGCTCTGATGCAAACAACTGATGAGTTATCTACTTAAATATGATGAACAAAACGACTTACGTATTTTAAACATGCTAACCTTTAGCCAGGTAAGCAAATTAAAAAAAAAACGCAATATGTAGGCTACACGAGAACGGAGACGTCGAGTAACCAAAACAAATGCGTTAAACAAATTCGTACACGTTATTTATCAATTTAACTCTTGAATTAAAGTATATACAACGAGAAACAACGTTTGACAACCTTTAAACAGTTTTAATAACTATCTCAAAAATTGTCGCTCTGATGCAAACAACTGCTGAGTTATCTACTCAAATTTGTTGAACAAAACGACTTACGTATTTTAAACATGCTAACCTTTAGCCCGGTAAGCAAATTAAAAAAAAAAACGCAATATGTAGGCTACACGAGAACGGAGACGTCGAGTAACCAAAACAAATGCGTTAAACAAATTCGTACACGTTATTTATCAATTTAACTCTAGAATTAAAGGATATACAACGAGAAACAACGTTTGACAACCTTTAAACAGTTTTAATAACTATCTCAAAAATTATCGCTCTGATGCAAACAACTGATGAGTTATCTACTTAAATATGATGAACAAAACGACTTACGTATTTTAAACATGCTAACCTTTAGCCAGGTAAGCAAATTAAAAAAAAAACGCAATATGTAGGCTACACGAGAACGGAGACGTCGAGTAACCAAAACAAATGCGTTAAACAAATTCGTACACGTTATTTATCAATTTAACTCTAGAATTAAAGGATATACAACGAGAAACAACGTTTGACAACCTTTAAACAGTTTTAATAACTATCTCAAAAATTATCGCTCTGATGCAAACAACTGATGAGTTATCTACTTAAATATGATGAACAAAACAACTTACGTATTTTAAACATGCTAACCTTTAGCCCGGTAAGCAAATTAAAAAAAAAACGCAATATGTAGGCTACACGAGAACGGAGACGTCGAGTAACCAAAACAAATGCGTTAAACAAATTCGTACACGTTATTTATCAATTTAACTCTAGAATTAAAGGATATACAACGAGAAACAACGTTTGACAACCTTTAAACAATTTTAATAACTATCTCAAAAATTGTCGCTCTCATGCAAACAACTGCTGAGTTATCTACTCAAATTTGTTGAACAAAACGACTTACGTATTTTAAACATGCTAACCTTTAGCCCGGTAAGCAAATTAAAAAAAAAACGCAATATGTAGGCTACACGAGAACGGAGACGTCGAGTAACCAAAACAAATGCGTTAAACAAATTCGTACACGTTATTTATCAATTTAACTCTAGAATTAAAGGATATACAACGAGAAACAACGTTTGACAACCTTTAAACAGTTTTAATAACTATCTCAAAAATTATCGCTCTGATGCAAACAACTGATGAGTTATCTACTTAAATATGATGAACAAAACGACTTACGTATTTTAAACATGCTAACCTTTAGCCAGGTAAGCAAATTAAAAAAAAAAACGCAATATGTAGGCTACACGAGAACGGAGACGTCGAGTAACCAAAACAAATGCGTTAAACAAATTCGTACACGTTATTTATCAATTTAACTCTAGAATTAAAGGATATACAACGAGAAACAACGTTTGACAACCTTTAAACAGTTTTAATAACTATCTCAAAAATTATCGCTCTGATGCAAACAACTGATGAGTTATCTACTTAAATATGATGAACAAAACGACTTACGTATTTTAAACATGCTAACCTTTAGCCAGGTAAGCAAATTAAAAAAAAAACGCAATATGTAGGCTACACGAGAACGGAGACGTCGAGTAACCAAAACAAATGCGTTAAACAAATTCGTACACGTTATTTATCAATTTAACTCTAGAATTAAAGGATATACAACGAGAAACAACGTTTGACAACCTTTAAACAGTTTTAATAACTATCTCAAAAATTATCGCTCTGATGCAAACAACTGATGAGTTATCTACTTAAATATGATGAACAAAACGACTTACGTATTTTAAACATGCTAACCTTTAGCCAGGTAAGCAAATTAAAAAAAAAAACGCAATATGTAGGCTACACGAGAACGGAGACGTCGAGTAACCAAAACAAATGCGTTAAACAAATTCGTACACGTTATTTATCAATTTAACTCTAGAATTAAAGGATATACAACGAGAAACAACGTTTGACAACCTTTAAACAGTTTTAATAAATATCTCAAAAATTATCGCTCTGATGCAAACAACTGATGAGTTATCTACTTAAATATGATGAACAAAACGACTTACGTATTTTAAGCATGCTAACCTTTAGCCCGGTAAGCAAATTAAAAAAAAAAACGCAATATGTAGGCTACACGAGAACGGAGACGTCGAGTAACCAAAACAAATGCGTTAAACAAATTCGTACACGTTATTTATCAATTTAACTCTAGAATTAAAGGATATACAACGAGAAACAACGTTTGACAACCTTTAAACAGTTTTAATAACTATCTCAAAAATTATCGCTCTGATGCAAACAACTGATGAGTTATCTACTTAAATATGATGAACAAAACGACTTACGTATTTTAAACATGCTAACCTTTAGCCAGGTAAGCAAATTAAAAAAAAAACGCAATATGTAGGCTACACGAGAACGGAGACGTCGAGTAACCAAAACAAATGCGTTAAACAAATTCGTACACGTTATTTATCAATTTAACTCTAGAATTAAAGGATATACAACGAGAAACAACGTTTGACAACCTTTAAACAATTTTAATAACTATCTCAAAAATTGTCGCTCTGATGCAAACAACTGCTGAGTTATCTACTCAAATTTGTTGAACAAAACGACTTACGTATTTTAAACATGCTAACCTTTAGCCCGGTAAGCAAATTAAAAAAAAACGCAATATGTAGGCTACACGAGAACGGAGACGTCGAGTAACCAAAACAAATGCGTTAAACAAATTCGTACACGTTATTTATCAATTTAACTCTAGAATTAAAGGATATACAACGAGAAACAACGTTTGACAACCTTTAAACAGTTTTAATAACTATCTCAAAAATTATCGCTCTGATGCAAACAACTGATGAGTTATCTACTTAAATTTGATGAACAAAACGACTTACGTATTTTACACATGCTAACCTTTAGCCAGGTAAGCAAATTAAAAAAAAAACGCAATATGTAGGCTACACGAGAACGGAGACGTCGAGTAACCAAAACAAATGCGTTAAACAAATTCGTACACGTTATTTATCAATTTAACTCTAGAATTAAAGGATATACAACGAGAAACAACGTTTGACAACCTTTAAACAGTTTTAATAACTATCTCAAAAATTGTCGCTCTGATGCAAACAACTGATGAGTTATCTACTTAAATTTGATGAACAAAACGACTTACGTATTTTAAACATGCTAACCTTTAGCCCGGTAAGCAAATTAAAAAAAAAACGCAATATGTAGGCTACACGAGAACGGAGACGTCGAGTAACCAAAACAAATGCGTTAAACAAATTCGTACACGTTATTTATCAGTTTAACTCTAGAATTAAAGGATATACAACGAGAAACAACGTTTGACAACCTTTAAACAATTTTAATAACTATCTCAAAAATTGTCGCTCTGATGCAAACAACTGCTGAGTTATCTACTCAAATTTGTTGAACAAAACGACTTACGTATTTTAAACATGCTAACCTTTAGCCCGGTAAGCAAATTAAAAAAAAACGCAATATGTAGGCTACACGAGAACGGAGACGTCGAGTAACCAAAACAAATGCGTTAAACAAATTCGTACACGTTATTTATCAATTTAACTCTAGAATTAAAGGATATACAAGGAGAAACAACGTTTGACAACCTTTAAACAGTTTTAATAACTATCTCAAAAATTATCGCTCTGATGCAAACAACTGATGAGTTATCTACTTAAATTTGATGAACAAAACGACTTACGTATTTTAAACATGCTAACCTTTAGCCCGGTAAGCAAATTAAAAAAAAAACGCAATATGTAGGCTACACGAGAACGGAGACGTCGAGTAACCAAAACAAATGCGTTAAACAAATTCGTACACGTTATTTATCAATTTAACTCTAGAATTAAAGGATATACAACGAGAAACAACGTTTGACAACCTTTAAACAGTTTTAATAACTATCTCAAAAATTATCGCTCTGATGCAAACAACTGATGAGTTATCTACTTAAATATGATGAACAAAACGACTTACGTATTTTAAACATGCTAACCTTTAGCCAGGTAAGCAAATTAAAAAAAAAACGCAATATGTAGGCTACACGAGAACGGAGACGTCGAGTAACCAAAACAAATGCGTTAAACAAATTCGTACACGTTATTTATCAATTTAACTCTAGAATTAAAGGATATACAACGAGAAACAACGTTTGACAACCTTTAAACAGTTTTAATAACTATCTCAAAAATTATCGCTCTGATGCAAACAACTGATGAGTTATCTACTTAAATATGATGAACAAAACGACTTACGTATTTTAAACATGCTAACCTTTAGCCAGGTAAGCAAATTAAAAAAAAAAACGCAATATGTAGGCTACACGAGAACGGAGACGTCGAGTAACCAAAACAAATGCGTTAAACAAATTCGTACACGTTATTTATCAATTTAACTCTAGAATTAAAGGATATACAACGAGAAACAACGTTTGACAACCTTTAAACAGTTTTAATAACTATCTCAAAAATTATCGCTCTGATGCAAACAACTGATGAGTTATCTACTTAAATATGATGAACAAAACGACTTACGTATTTTAAATATGCTAACCTTTAGCCCGGTAAGCAAATTAAAAAAAAAACGCAATATGTAGGCTACACGAGAACGGAGACATCGAGTAACCAAAACAAATGCGTTAAACAAATTCGTACACGTTATTTATCAATTTAACTCTAGAATTAAAGGATATACAACGAGAAACAACGTTTGACAACCTTTAAACAATTTTAATAACTATCTCAAAAATTGTCGCTCTCATGCAAACAACTGCTGAGTTATCTACTCAAATTTGTTGAACAAAACGACTTACGTATTTTAAACATGCTAACCTTTAGCCCGGTAAGCAAATTAAAAAAAAAACGCAATATGTAGGCTACACGAGAACGGAGACGTCGAGTAACCAAAACAAATGCGTTAAACAAATTCGTACACGTTATTTATCAATTTAACTCTAGAATTAAAGGACATACAACGAGAAACAACGTTTGACAACCTTTAAACAGTTTTAATAACTATCTCAAAAATTATCGCTCTGATGCAAACTACTGATGAGTTATCTACTTAAATATGATGAACAAAACGACTTACGTATTTTAAACATGCTAACCTTTAGCCAGGTAAGCAAATTAAAAAAAAAACGCAATATGTAGGCTACACGAGAACGGAGACGTCGAGTAACCAAAACAAATGCGTTAAACAAATTCGTACACGTTATTTATCAATTTAACTCTAGAATTAAAGGATATACATCGAGAAACAACGTTTGACAACCTTTAAACAGTTTTAATAACTATCTCAAAAATTATCGCTCTGATGCAAACAACTGATGAGTTATCTACTTAAATATGATGAACAAAACGACTTACGTATTTTAAACATGCTAACCTTTAGCCAGGTAAGCAAATTAAAAAAAAAACGCAATATGTAGGCTACACGAGAACGGAGACGTCGAGTAACCAAAACAAATGCGTTAAACAAATTCGTACACGTTATTTATCAATTTAACTCTAGAGTTAAAGGATATACAACGAGAAACAACGTTTGACAACCTTTAAACAGTTTTAATAACTATCTCAAAAATTATCGCTCTGATGCAAACAACTGATGAGTTATCTACTTAAATATGATGAACAAAACGACTTACGTATTTTAAACATGCTAACCTTTAGCCAGGTAAGCAAATTAAAAAAAAAACGCAATATGTAGGCTACACGAGAACGGAGACGTCGAGTAACCAAAACAAATGCGTTAAACAAATTCGTACACGTTATTTATCAATTTAACTCTAGAATTAAAGGATATACAACGAGAAACAACGTTTGACAACCTTTAAACAGTTTTAATAACTATCTCAAAAATTGTCGCTCTGATGCAAACAACTGCTGAGTTATCTACTCAAATTTGTTGAACAAAACGACTTACGTATTTTAAACATGCTAACCTTTAGCCCGGTAAGCAAATTAAAAAAAAAACGCAATATGTAGGCTACACGAGAACGGAGACGTCGAGTAACCAAAACAAATGCGTTAAACAAATTCGTACACGTTATTTATCAATTTAACTCTAGAATTAAAGGATATACAACGAGAAACAACGTTTGACAACCTTTAAACAGTTTTAATAACTATCTCAAAAATTATCGCTCTGATGCAAACAACTGATGAGTTATCTACTTAAATATGATGAACAAAACGACTTACGTATTTTAAACATGCTAACCTTTAGCCAGGTAAGCAAATTAAAAAAAAAACGCAATATGTAGGCTACACGAGAACGGAGACGTCGAGTAACCAAAACAAATGCGTTAAACAAATTCGTACACGTTATTTATCAATTTAACTCTAGAATTAAAGGATATACAACGAGAAACAACGTTTGACAACCTTTAAACAATTTTAATAACTATCTCAAAAATTGTCGCTCTGATGCAAACAACTGCTGAGTTATCTACTCAAATTTGTTGAACAAAACGACTTACGTATTTTAAACATGCTAACCTTTAGCCCGGTAAGCAAATTAAAAAAAAAACGCAATATGTAGGCTACACGAGAACGGAGACGTCGAGTAACCAAAACAAATGCGTTAAACAAATTCGTACACGTTATTTATCAATTTCACTCTAGAATTAAAGGATATACAACGAGAAACAACGTTTGACAACCTTTAAACAGTTTTAATAACTATCTCAAAAATTGTCGCTCTGATGCAAACAACTGATGAGTTATCTACTTAAATTTTATGAACAAAACGACTTACGTATTTTAAACATGCTAACCTTTAGCCCGGTAAGCAAATTAAAAAAAAAAACGCAATATGTAGGCTACACGAGAACGGAGACGTCGAGTAACCAAAACAAATGCGTTAAACAAATTCGTACACGTTATTTATCAATTTAACTCTAGAATTAAAGGATATACAACGAGAAACAACGTTTGACAACCTTTAAACAGTTTTAATAACTATCTCAAAAATTATCGCTCTGATGCAAACAACTGATGAGTTATCTACTTAAATATGATGAACAAAACGACTTACGTATTTTAAGCATGCTAACCTTTAGCCCGGTAAGCAAATTAAAAAAAAAACGCAATATGTAGGCTACACGAGAACGGAGACGTCGAGTAACCAAAACAAATGCGTTAAACAAATTCGTACACGTTATTTATCAATTTAACTCTAGAATTAAAGGATATACAACGAGAAACAACGTTTGACAACCTTTAAACAATTTTAATAACTATCTCAAAAATTATCGCTCTGATGCAAACAACTGATGAGTTATCTACTTAAATTTGATGAACAAAACGACTTACGTATTTTAAACATGCTAACCTTTAGCCCGGTAAGCAAATTAAAAAAAAAACGCAATATGTAGGCTACACGAGAACGGAGACGTCGAGTAACCAAAACAAATGCGTTAAACAAATTCGTACACGTTATTTATCAATTTAACTCTAGAATTAAAGGATATACAACGAGAAACAACGTTTGACAACCTTTAAACAATTTTAATAACTATCTCAAAAATTATCGCTCTGATGCAAACTACTTAAATTTGATGAACAAAACGACTTACGTATTTTAAACATGCTAACCTTTAGCCCGGTAAGCAAATTAAAAAAAAAACGCAATATGTAGGCTACACGAGAACGGAGACGTCGAGTAACCAAAACAAATACGTTAAACAAATTCGTACACGTTATTTATCAATTTAACTCTAGGATTAAAGGATATACAACGAGAAACAACGTTTGACAACCTTTAAACAGTTTTAATAACTATCTCAAAAATTATCGCTCTGATGCAAACAACTGATGAGTTATCTACTTAAATATGATGAACAAAACGACTTACGTATTTTAAACATGCTAACCTTTAGCCCGGTAAGCAAATTAAAAAAAAAACGCAATATGTAGGCTACACGAGAACGGAGACGTCGAGTAACCAAAACAAATGCGCTAAACAAATTCGTACACGTTATTTATCAATTTAACTCTAGAATTAAAGGATATACAACGAGAAACAACGTTTGACAACCTTTAAACAGTTTTAATAACTATCTCAAAAATTGTCGCTCTGATGCAAACAACTGATGAGTTATCTACTTAAATTTGATGAACAAAACGACTTACGTATTTTAAACATGCTAACCTTTAGCCCGGTAAGCAAATTAAAAAAAAAACGCAATATGTAGGCTACACGAGAACGGAGACGTCGAGTAACCAAAACAAATGCGTTAAACAAATTCGTACACGTTATTTATCAATTTAACTCTAGAATTAAAGGATATACAACGAGAAACAACGTTTGACAACCTTTAAACAGTTTTAATAACTATCTCAAAAATTATCGCTCTGATGCAAACAACTGATGAGTTATCTACTTAAATATGATGAACAAAACGACTTACGTATTTTAAACATGCTAACCTTTAGCCAGGTAAGCAAATTAAAAAAAAAACGCAATATGTAGGCTACACGAGAACGGAGACGTCGAGTAACCAAAACAAATGCGTTAAACAAATTCGTACACGTTATTTATCAATTTAACTCTAGAATTAAAGTATATACAACGAGAAACAACGTTTGACAACCTTTAAACAGTTTTAATAACTATCTCAAAAATTGTCGCTCTGATGCAAACAACTGCTGAGTTATCTACTCAAATTTGTTGAACAAAACGACTTACGTATTTTAAACATGCTAACCTTTAGCCCGGTAAGCAAATTAAAAAAAAAACGCAATATGTAGGCTACACGAGAACGGAGACGTCGAGTAACCAAAACAAATGCGTTAAACAAATTCGTACACGTTATTTATCAATTTAACTCTAGAATTAAAGGATATACAACGAGAAACAACGTTTGACAACCTTTAAACAGTTTTAATAACTATCTCAAAAATTATCGCTCTGATGCAAACAACTGATGAGTTATCTACTTAAATATGATGAACAAAACGACTTACGTATTTTAAACATGCTAACCTTTAGCCAGGTAAGCAAATTAAAAAAAAAACGCAATATGTAGGCTACACGAGAACGGAGACGTCGAGTAACCAAAACAAATGCGTTAAACAAATTCGTACACGTTATTTATCAATTTAACTCTAGAATTAAAGGATATACAACGAGAAACAACGTTTGACAACCTTTAAACAGTTTTAATAACTATCTCAAAAATTATCGCTCTGATGCAAACAACTGATGAGTTATCTACTTAAATATGATGAACAAAACGACTTACGTATTTTAAACATGCTAACCTTTAGCCAGGTAAGCAAATTAAAAAAAAAACGCAATATGTAGGCTACACGAGAACGGAGACGTCGAGTAACCAAAACAAATGCGTTAAACAAATTCGTACACGTTATTTATCAATTTAACTCTAGAATTAAAGGATATACAACGAGAAACAACGTTTGACAACCTTTAAACAGTTTTAATAACTATCTCAAAAATTATTGCTCTGATGCAAACAACTGATGAGTTATCTACTTAAATATGATGAACAAAACGACTTACGTATTTTAAACATGCTAACCTTTAGCCAGGTAAGCAAATTAAAAAAAAAACGCAATATGTAGGCTACACGAGAACGGAGACGTCGAGTAACCAAAACAAATGCGTTAAACAAATTCGTACACGTTATTTATCAATTTAACTCTAGAATTAAAGGATATACGACGAGAAACAACGTTTGACAACCTTTAAACAGTTTTAATAACTATCTCAAAAATTGTCGCTCTGATGCAAACAACTGATGAGTTATCTACTTAAATTTGATGAACAAAACGACTTACGTATTTTAAACATGCTAACCTTTAGCCCGGTAAGCAAATTAAAAAAAAAAACGCAATATGTAGGCTACACGAGAACGGAGACGTCGAGTAACCAAAACAAATGCGTTAAACAAATTCGTACACGTTATTTATCAATTTAACTCTAGAATTAAAGGATATACAACGAGAAACAACGTTTGACAACCTTTAAACAGTTTTAATAACTATCTCAAAAATTATCGCTCTGATGCAAACAACTGATGAGTTATCTACTTAAATATGATGAACAAAACGACTTACGTATTTTAAACATGCTAACCTTTAGCCCGGTAAGCAAATTAAAAAAAAAAAGCAATATGTAGGCTACACGAGAACGGAGACGCCGAGTAACCAAAACAAATGCGTTAAACAAATTCGTACACGTTATTTATCAATTTAACTCTAGAATTAAAGGATATACAACGAGAAACAACGTTTGACAACCTTTAAACAGTTTTAATAACTATCTCAAAAATTATCGCTCTGATGCAAACAACTGATGAGTTATCTACTTAAATATGATGAACAAAACGACTTACGTATTTTAAACATGCTAACCTTTAGCCAGGTAAGCAAATTAAAAAAAAAACGCAATATGTAGGCTACACGAGAACGGAGACGTCGAGTAACCAAAACAAATGCGTTAAACAAATTCGTACACGTTATTTATCAATTTAACTCTAGAATTAAAGGATATACAACGAGAAACAACGTTTGACAACCTTTAAACAATTTTAATAACTATCTCAAAAACTGTCGCTCTGATGCAAACAACTGCTGAGTTATCTACTCAAATTTGTTGAACAAAACGACTTACGTATTTTAAACATGCTAACCTTTAGCCCGGTAAGCAAATTAAAAAAAAACGCAATATGTAGGCTACACGAGAACGGAGACGTCGAGTAACCAAAACAAATGCGTTAAACAAATTCGTACACGTTATTTATCAATTTAACTCTAGAATTAAAGGATATACAACGAGAAACAACGTTTGACAACCTTTAAACAGTTTTAATAACTATCTCAAAATTGTCGCTCTGATGCAAACAACTGATGAGTTATCTACTTAAATTTGATGAACAAAACGACTTACGTATTTTAAACATGCTAACCTTTAGCCCGGTAAGCAAATTAAAAAAAAAACGCAATATGTAGGCTACACGAGAACGGAGACGTCGAGTAACCAAACCAAATGCGTTAAACAAATTCGTACACGTTATTTATCAATTTAACTCTAGAATTAAAGGATATACAACGAGAAACAACGTTTGACAACCTTTAAACAGTTTTAATAACTATCTCAAAAATTATCGCTCTGATGCAAACAACTGATGAGTTATCTACTTAAATATGATGAACAAAACGACTTACGTATTTTAAACATGCTAACCTTTAGCCAGGTAAGCAAATTAAAAAAAAAACGCAATATGTAGGCTACACGAGAACGGAGACGTCGAGTAACCAAAACAAATGCGTTAAACAAATTCGTACACGTTATTTATCAATTTAACTCTAGAATTAAAGGATATACAACGAGAAACAACGTTTGACAACCTTTAAACAGTTTTAATAACTATCTCAAAAATTATCGCTCTGATGCAAACAACTGATGAGTTATCTACTTAAATTTGATGAACAAAACGACTTACGTATTTTAAACATGCTAACCTTTAGCCAGGTAAGCAAATTAAAAAAAAAACGCAATATGTAGGCTACACGAGAACGGAGACGTCGAGTAACCAAAACAAATGCGTTAAACAAATTCGTACACGTTATTTATCAATTTAACTCTAGAATTAAAGGATATACAACGAGAAACAACGTTTGACAACCTTTAAACAGTTTTAATAACTATCTCAAAAATTATCGCTCTGATGCAAACAACTGATGAGTTATCTACTTAAATATGATGAACAAAACGACTTACGTATTTTAAACATGCTAACCTTTAGCCAGGTAAGCAAATTAAAAAAAAAACGCAATATGTAGGCTACACGAGAACGGAGACGTCGAGTAACCAAAACAAATGCGTTAAACAAATTCGTACACGTTATTTATCAATTTAACTCTAGAATTAAAGGATATACAACGTTTGACAACCTTTAAACAGTTTTAATAACTATCTCAAAAATTATCGCTCTGATGCAAACAACTGATGAGTTATCTACTTAAATTTGATGAACAAAACGACTTACGTATTTTAAACATGCTAACCTTTAGCCAGGTAAGCAAATTAAAAAAAAAACGCAATATGTAGGCTACACGAGAACGGAGACGTCGAGTAACCAAAACAAATGCGTTAAACAAATTCGTACACGTTATTTATCAATTTAACTCTAGAATTAAAGGATATACAACGAGAAACAACGTTTGACAACCTTTAAACAGTTTTAATAACTATCTCAAAAATTGTCGCTCTGATGCAAACAACTGATGAGTTATCTTATTAAATTTGATGAACAAAACGACTTACGTATTTTAAACATGCTAACCTTTAGCCCGGTAAGCAAATTAAAAAAAAAAACGCAATATGTAGGCTACACGAGAACGGAGACGTCGAGTAACCAAAACAAATGCGTTAAACAAATTCGTACACGTTATTTATCAATTTAACTCTAGAATTAAAGGATATACAACGAGAAACAACGTTTGACAACCTTTAAACAGTTTTAATAACTATCTCAAAAATTATCGCTCTGATGCAAACAACTGATGAGTTATCTACTTAAATATGATGAACAAAACGACTTACGTATTTTAAACATGCTAACCTTTAGCCAGGTAAGCAAATTAAAAAAAAACGCAATATGTAGGCTACACGAGAACGGAGACGTCGAGTAACCAAAACAAATGCGTTAAACAAATTCGTACACGTTATTTATCAATTTAACTCTAGAATTAAAGGATATACAACGAGAAACAACGTTTGACAACCTTTAAACAGTTTTAATAACTATCTCAAAAATTATCGCTCTGATGCAAACAACTGATGAGTTATCTACTTAAATTTGATGAACAAAACGACTTACGTATTTTAAACATGCTAACCTTTAGCCAGGTAAGCAAATTAAAAAAAAACGCAATATGTAGGCTACACGAGAACGGAGACGTCGAGTAACCAAAACAAATGCGTTAAACAAATTCGTACACGTTATTTATCAATTTAACTCTAGAATTAAAGGATATACAACGAGAAACAACGTTTGACAACCTTTAAACAGTTTTAATAACTATCTCAAAAATTATCGCTCTGATGCAAACAACTGATGAGTTATCTACTTAAATATGATGAACAAAACGACTTACGTATTTTAAACATGCTAACCTTTAGCCAGGTAAGCAAATTAAAAAAAAAACGCAATATGTAGGCTACACGAGAACGGAGACGTCGAGTAACCAAAACAAATGCGTTAAACAAATTCGTACACGTTATTTATCAATTTAACTCTAGAATTAAAGGATATACAACGAGAAACAACGTTTGACAACCTTTAAACAGTTTTAATAACTATCTCAAAAATTATCGCTCTGATGCAAACAACTGATGAGTTATCTACTTAAATTTGATGAACAAAACGACTTACGTATTTTAAACATGCTAACCTTTAGCCAGGTAAGCAAATTAAAAAAAAAACGCAATATGTAGGCTACACGAGAACGGAGACGTCGAGTAACCAAAACAAATGCGTTAAACAAATTCGTACACGTTATTTATCAATTTAACTCTAGAATTAAAGGATATACAACGAGAAACAACGTTTGACAACCTTTAAACAGTTTTAATAACTATCTCAAAAATTATCGCTCTGATGCAAACAACTGATGAGTTATCTACTTAAATATGATGAACAAAACGACTTACGTATTTTAAACATGCTAACCTTTAGCCAGGTAAGCAAATTAAAAAAAAAAACGCAATATGTAGGCTACACGAGAACGGAGACGTCGAGTAACCAAAACAAATGCGTTCAACAAATTCGTACACGTTATTTATCAATTTAACTCTAGAATTAAAGGATATACAACGAGAAACAACGTTTGACAACCTTTAAACAGTTTTAATAACTATCTCAAAAATTATCACTCTGATGCAAACAACTGATGAGTTATCTACTTAAATATGATGAACAAAACGACTTACGTATTTTAAACATGCTAACCTTTAGCCAGGTAAGCAAATTAAAAAAAAAACGCAATATGTAGGCTACACGAGAACGGAGACGTCGAGTAACCAAAACAAATGCGTTAAACAAATTCGTACACGTTATTTATCAATTTAACTCTAGAATTAAAGGATATACAACGAGAAACAACGTTTGACAACTTTTAAACAGTTTTAATAACTATCTCAAAAATTATCGCTCTGATGCAAACAACTGATGAGTTATCTACTTAAATTTGATGAACAAAACGACTTACGTATTTTAAACATGCTAACCTTTAGCCCGGTAAGCAAATTAAAAAAAAAACGCAATATGTAGGCTACACGAGAACGGAGACGTCGAGTAACCAAAACAAATGCGTTAAACAAATTCGTACACGTTATTTATCAATTTAACTCTAGAATTAAAGGATATACAACGAGAAACAACGTTTGACAACCTTTAAACAGTTTTAATAACTATCTCAAAAATTATCGCTCTGATGCAAACAACTTACGTATTTTAAACATGCTAACCTTTAGCCAGGTAAGCAAATTAAAAAAAAAACGCAATATGTAGGCTACACGAGAACGGAGACGTCGAGTAACCAAAACAAATGCGTTAAACAAATTCGTACACGTTATTTATCAATTTAACTCTAGAATTAAAGGATATACAACGAGAAACAACGTTTGACAACCTTTAAACAATTTTAATAACTATCTCAAAAATTGTCGCTCTGATGCAAACAACTGCTGAGTTATCTACTCAAATTTGTTGAACAAAACGACTTACGTATTTTAAACATGCTAACCTTTAGCCCGGTAAGCAAATTAAAAAAAAAACGCAATATGTAGGCTACACGAGAACGGAGACGTCGAGTAACCAAAACAAATACGTTAAACAAATTCGTACACGTTATTTATCAATTTAACTCTAGAATTAAAGGATATACAACGAGAAACAACGTTTGACAACTTTTAAACAGTTTTAATAACTATCTCAAAAATTATCGCTCTGATGCAAACAACTGATGAGTTATCTACTTAAATTTGATGAACAAAACGACTTACGTATTTTAAACATGCTAACCTTTAGCCCGGTAAGCAAATTAAAAAAAAAACGCAATATGTAGGCTACACGAGAACGGAGACGTCGAGTAACCAAAACAAATGCGTTAAACAAATTCGTACACGTTATTTAAAATCTAACTCTAGAATTAAAGGATATACAACGAGAAACAACGTTTGACAACTTTTAAACAGTTTTAATAACTATCTCAAAAATTATCGCTCTGATGCAAACAACTGATGAGTTATCTACTTAAATTTGATGAACAAAACGACTTACGTATTTTAAACATGCTAACCTTTAGCCAGGTAAGCAAATTTAAAAAAAAACGCAATATGTAGGCTACACGAGAACGGAGACGTCGAGTAACCAAAACAAATGCGTTAAACAAATTCGTACACGTTATTTATCAATTTAACTCTAGAATTAAAGGATATACAACGAGAAACAACGTTTGACAACCTTTAAACAGTTTTAATAACTATCTCAAAAATTATCGCTCTGATGCAAACAACTGATGAGTTATCTACTTAAATTTGATGAACAAAACGACCTACGTATTTTAAACATGCTAACCTTTAGCCCGGTAAGCAAATTAAAAAAAAAACGCAATATGTAGGCTACACGAGAACGGAGACGTCGAGTAACCAAAACAAATGCGTTAAACAAATTCGTACACGTTATTTATCAATTTAACTCTAGAATTAAAGGATATACAACGAGAAACAACGTTTGACAACCTTTAAACAGTTTTAATAACTATCTCAAAAATTGTCGCTCTGATGCAAACAACTGATGAGTTATCTACTTAAATTTGATGAACAAAACGACTTACGTATTTTAAACATGCTAACCTTTAGCCCGGTAAGTAAATTAAAAAAAAAACGCAATATGTAGGCTACACGAGAACGGAGACGTCGAGTAACCAAAACAAATGCGTTAAACAAATTCGTACACGTTATTTATCAATTTAATTCTAGAATTAAAGGATATACAACGAGAAACAACGTTTGACAACCTTTAAACAGTTTTAATAACTATCTCAAAAATTGTCGCTCTGATGCAAACAACTGATGAGTTATCTACTTAAATTTGATGAACAAAACGACTTACGTATTTTAAACATGCTAACCTTTAGCCCGGTAAGCAAATTAAAAAAAAAACGCAATATGTAGGCTACACGAGAACGGAGACGTCGAGTAACCAAAACAAATGCGTTAAACAAATTCGTACACGTTATTTATCAATTTAACTCTAGAATTAAAGTATATACAACGAGAAACAACGTTTGACAACCTTTAAACAGTTTTAATAACTATCTCAAAAATTATCGCTCTGATGCAAACAACTGATGAGTTATCTACTTAAATATGATGAACAAAACGACTTACGTATTTTAAACATGCTAACCTTTAGCCCGGTAAGCAAATTAAAAAAAAAACGCAATATGTAGGCTACACGAGAACGGAGACGTCGAGTAACCAAAACAAATGCGTTAAACAAATTCGTACACGTTATTTATCAATTTAACTCTAGAATTAAAGGATATACAACGAGAAACAACGTTTGACAACCTTTAAACAGTTTTAATAACTATCTCAAAAATTATCGCTCTGATGCAAACAACTGATGAGTTATCTACTTAAATATGATGAACAAAACGACTTACGTATTTTAAACATGCTAACCTTTAGCCAGGTAAGCAAATTAAAAAAAAAACGCAATATGTAAGCTACACGAGAACGGAGACGTCGAGTAACCAAAACAAATGCGTTAAACAAATTCGTACACGTTATTTATCAATTTAACTCTAGAATTAAAGGATATACAACGAGAAACAACGTTTGACAACCTTTAAACAATTTTAATAACTATCTCAAAAATTGTCGCTCTGATGCAAACAACTGCTGAGTTATCTACTCAAATTTGTTGAACAAAACGACTTACGTATTTTAAACATGCTAACCTTTAGCCCGGTAAGCAAATTAAAAAAAAAAACGCAATATGTAGGCTACACGAGAACGGAGACGTCGAGTAACCAAAACAAATGCGTTAAACAAATTCGTACACGTTATTTATCAATTTAACTCTAGAATTAAAGGATATACAACGAGAAACAACGTTTGACAACCTTTAAACAGTTTTAATAACTATCTCAAAAATTGTCGCTCTGATGCAAACAACTGATGAGTTATCTACTTAAATTTGATGAACAAAACGACTTACGTATTTTAAACATGCTAACCTTTAGCCAGGTAAGCAAATTAAAAAAAAAACGCAATATGTAGGCTACACGAGAACGGAGACGTCGAGTAACCAAAACAAATGCGTTAAACAAATTCGTACACGTTATTTATCAATTTAACTCTAGAATTAAAGGATATACAACGAGAAACAACGTTTGACAACCTTTAAACAGTTTTAATAACTATCTCAAAAATTGTCGCTCTGATGCAAACAACTGATGAGTTATCTACTTAAATTTGATGAACAAAACGACTTACGTATTTTAAACATCCTAACCTTTAGCCCGGTAAGCAAATTAAAAAAAAAAACGCAATATGTAGGCTATACGAGAACGGAGACGTCGAGTAACCAAAACAAATGCGTTAAACAAATTCGTACACGTTATTTATCAATTTAACTCTAGAATTAAAGGATATACAACGAGAAACAACGTTTGACAACCTTTAAACAGTTTTAATAACTATCTCAAAAATTGTCGCTCTGATGCAAACAACTGATGAGTTATCTACTTAAATTTGATGAACAAAACGACTTACATATTTTAAACATGCTAACCTTTCGCCCGGTAAGCAAATTAAAAAAAAAACGCAATATGTAGGCTACACGAGAACGGAGACGTCGAGTAACCAAAACAAATGCGTTAAACAAATTCGTACACGTTATTTATCAATTTAACTCTAGAATTAAAGGATATACAACGAGAAACAACGTTTGACAACTTTTAAACAGTTTTAATAACTATCTCAAAAATTATCGCTCTGATGCAAACAACTGATGAGTTATCTACTTAAATATGATGAACAAAACGACTTACGTATTATAAACATGCTAACCTTTAGCCAGGTAAGCAAATTAAAAAAAAAAACGCAATATGTAGGCTACACGAGAACGGAGACGTCGAGTAACCAAAACAAATACGTTAAACAAATTCGTACACGTTATTTATCAATTTAACTCTAGAATTAAAGGATATACAACGAGAAACAACGTTTGACAACCTTTAAACAGTTTTAGTAACTATCTCAAAAATTGTCGCTCTGATGCAAACAACTGATGAGTTATCTACTTAAATATGATGAACAAAACGACTTACGTATTTTAAGCATGCTAACCTTTAGCGCGGTAAGCAAATTAAAAAAAAAACGCAATATGTAGGCTACACGAGAACGGAGACGTCGAGTAACCAAAACAAATGCGTTAAACAAATTCGTACACGTTATTTATCAATTTAACTCTAGAATTAAAGGATATACAACGAGAAACAACGTTTGACAACCTTTAAACAGTTTTAATAACTATCTCAAAAATTATCGCTCTGATGCAAACAACTGATGAGTTATCTACTTAAATATGATGAACAAAACGACTTACGTATTTTAAACATGCTAACCTTTAGCCAGGTAAGCAAATTAAAAAAAAAACGCAATATGTAGGCTACACGAGAACGGAGACGTCGAGTAACCAAAACAAATGCGTTAAACAAATTCGTACACGTTATTTATCAATTTAACTCTAGAATTAAAGGATATACAACGAGAAACAACGTTTGACAACCTTTAAACAATTTTAATAACTATCTCAAAAATTGTCGCTCTGATGCAAACAACTGCTGAGTTATCTACTCAAATTTGTTGAACAAAACGACTTACGTATTTTAAACATGCTAACCTTTAGCCCGGTAAGCAAATTAAAAAAAAAACGCAATATGTAGGCTACACGAGAACGGAGACGTCGAGTAACCAAAACAAATACGTTAAACAAATTCGTACACGTTATTTATCAATTTAACTCTAGAATTAAAGGATATACAACGAGAAACAACGTTTGACAACCTTTAAACAGTTTTAATAACTATCTCAAAAATTGTCGCTCTGATGCAAACAACTGATGAGTTATCTACTTAAATATGATGAACAAAACGACTTACGTATTTTAAGCATGCTAACCTTTAGCCCGGTAAGCAAATTAAAAAAAAAAACGCAATATGTAGGCTACACGAGAACGGAGACGTCGAGTAACCAAAACAAATGCGTTAAACAAATTCGTACACGTTATTTATCAATTTAACTCTAGAATTAAAGGATATACAACGAGAAACAACGTTTGACAACTTTTAAACAGTTTTAATAACTATCTCAAAAATTATCGCTCTGATGCAAACAACTGATGAGTTATCTACTTAAATTTGATGAACAAAACGACTTACGTATTTTAAACATGCTAACCTTTAGCCCGGTAAGCAAATTAAAAAAAAAACGCAATATGTAGGCTACACGAGAACGGAGACGTCGAGTAACCAAAACAAATGCGTTAAACAAATTCGTACACGTTATTTATCAATTTAACTCTAGAATTAAAGGATATACAACGAGAAACAACGTTTGACAACTTTTAAACAGTTTTAATAACTATCTCAAAAATTATCGCTCTGATGCAAACAACTGATGAGTTATCTACTTAAATTTGATGAACAAAACGACTTACGTATTTTAAACATGCTAACCTTTAGCCAGGTAAGCAAATTAAAAAAAAAACGCAATATGTAGGCTACACGAGAACGGAGACGTCGAGTAACCAAAACAAATGCGTTAAACAAATTCGTACACGTTATTTATCAATTTAACTCTAGAATTAAAGGATATACAACGAGAAACAACGTTTGACAACTTTTAAACAGTTTTAATAACTATCTCAAAAATTATCGCTCTGATGCAAACAACTGATGAGTTATCTACTTAAATTTGATGAACAAAACGACTTACGTATTTTAAACATGCTAACCTTTAGCCCGGTAAGCAAATTAAAAAAAAAAACGCAATATGTAGGCTACACGAGAACGGAGACGTCGAGTAACCAAAACAAATGCGTTAAACAAATTCGTACACGTTATTTATCAATTTAACTCTAGAATTAAAGGATATACAACGAGAAACAACGTTTGACAACTTTTAAACAGTTTTAATAACTATCTCAAAAATTATCGCTCTGATGCAAACAACTGATGAGTTATCTACTTAAATTTGATGAACAAAACGACTTACGTATTTTAAACATGCTAACCTTTAGCCAGGTAAGCAAATTAAACAAATTAAAAAAAAAAAACGCAATATGTAGGCTACACGAGAACGGAGACGTCGAGTAACCAAAACAAATGCGTTAAACAAATTCGTACACGTTATTTATCAATTTAACTCTAGAATTAAAGGATATACAACGAGAAACAACGTTTGACAACTTTTAAACAGTTTTAATAACTATCTCAAAAATTATCGCTCTGATGCAAACAACTGATGAGTTATCTACTTAAATTTGATGAACAAAACGACTTACGTATTTTAAACATGCTAACCTTTAGCCAGGTAAGCAAATTAAAAAAAAAACGCAATATGTAGGCTACACGAGAACGGAGACGTCGAGTAACCAAAACAAATGCGTTAAACAAATTCGTACACGTTATTTATCAATTTAACTCTAGAATTAAAGGATATACAACGAGAAACAACGTTTGACAACTTTTAAACAGTTTTAATAACTATCTCAAAAATTATCGCTCTGATGCAAACAACTGATGAGTTATCTACTTAAATTTGATGAACAAAAACGACTTACGTATTTTAAACATGCTAACCTTTAGCCCGGTAAGCAAATTAAAAAAAAAAACGCAATATGTAGGCTACACGAGAACGGAGACGTCGAGTAACCAAAACAAATGCGTTAAACAAATTCGTACACGTTATTTATCAATTTAACTCTAGAATTAAAGGATATACAAGGAGAAACAACGTTTGACAACCTTTAAACAGTTTTAATAACTATCTCAAAAATTAATCGCTCTGATGCAAACAACTGATGAGTTATCTACTTAAATATGATGAACAAAACGACTTACGTATTTTAAACATGCTAACCTTTAGCCAGGTAAGCAAATTAAAAAAAAAACGCAATATGTAGGCTACACGAGAACGGAGACGTCGAGTAACCAAAACAAATGCGTTAAACAAATTCGTACACGTTATTTATCAATTTAACTCTAGAATTAAAGGATATACAACGAGAAACAACGTTTGACAACTTTTAAACAGTTTTAATAACTATCTCAAAAAATTATCGCCTGATGCAAACAACTGATGAGTTATCTACTTAAATTTGTTGAACAAAAACGACTTACGTATTTTAAACATGCTAACCTTTAGCCCGGTAAGCAAATTAAAAAAAAAAAACGCTATATGTGGGCTACACGAGAACGGAGACGTCGAGTAACCAAAACAAATGCGTTAAACAAATTCGTACACGTTATTTATCAATTTAACTCTAGAATTAAAGGATATACAACGAGAAACAACGTTTGACAACCTTTAAACAGTTTTAATAACTATCTCAAAAATTATCGCTCTGATGCAAACAACTGATGAGTTATCTACTTAAATATGATGAACAAAACGACTTACGTATTTTAAACATGCTAACCTTTAGCCAGGTAAGCAAATTAAAAAAAAAAACGCAATATGTAGGCTACACGAGAACGGCGACGTCGAGTAACCAAAACAAATGCGTTAAACAAATTCGTACACGTTATTTATCAATTTAACTCTAGAATTAAAGGATATACAACGAGAAACAACGTTTGACAACTTTTAAACAGTTTTAATAACTATCTCAAAAATTATCGCTCTGATGCAAACAACTGATGAGTTATCTACTTAAATTTGTTGAACAAAACGACTTACGTATTTTAAACATGCTAACCTTAGCCCGGTAAGCAAATTAAAAAAAAAAACGCTATATGTGGGCTACACGAGAACGGAGACGTCGAGTAACCAAAACAAATGCGTTAAACAAATTCGTACACGTTATTTATCAATTTAACTCTAGAATTAAAGGATATACAACGAGAAACAACGTTTGACAACCTTTAAACAATTTTAATAACTATCTCAAAAATTGTCGCTCTCATGCAAACAAACTGCTGAGTTATCTACTCAAATTTGTTGAACAAAACGACTTACGTATTTTAAACATGCTAACCTTTAGCCCGGTAAGCAAATTAAAAAAAAAAACGCAATATGTAGGCTACACGAGAACGGAGACGTCGAGTAACCAAAACAAATGCGTTAAACAAATTCGTACACGTTATTTATCAATTTAACTCTAGAATTAAAGGATATACAACGAGAAAACAACGTTTGACAACCTTTAAACAGTTTTAATAACTATCTCAAAAATTATCGCTCTGATGCAAACAACTGATGAGTTATCTACTTAAATATGATGAACAAAACGACTTACGTATTTTAAACATGCTAACCTTTAGCCAGGTAAGCAAATTAAAAAAAAAAACGCAATATGTAGGCTACACGAGAACGGAGACGTCGAGTAACCAAAACAAATGCGTTAAACAAATTCGTACACGTTATTTATCAATTTAACTCTAGAATTAAAGGATATACAACGAGAAACAACGTTTGACAACCTTTAAACAGTTTTAATAACTATCTCAAAAATGGTCGCTCTGATGCAAACAACTGATGAGTTATCTACTTAAATTTGATGAACAAAACGACTTACGTATTTTAAACATGCTAACCTTTAGCCAGGTAAGCAAATTAAAAAAAAAAAACGCAATATGTAGGCTACACGAGAACGGAGACGTCGAGTAACCAAAACAAATGCGTTAAACAAATTCGTACACGTTATTTATCAATTTAACTCTAGAATTAAAGTATATACAACGAGAAACAACGTTTTGACAACCTTTAAACAGTTTTAATAACTATCTCAAAAAATTGTCGCTCTGATGCAAACAACTGATGAGTTATCTACTTAAATATGATGAACAAAACGACTTACGTATTTTAAACATGCTAACCTTTAGCCAGGTAAGCAAATTAAAAAAAAAAACGCAATATGTAGGCTACACGAGAACGGAGACGTCGAGTAACCAAAACAAATGCGTTAAACAAATTCGTACACGTTATTTATCAATTTAACTCTAGAATTAAAGGATATACAACGAGAAACAACGTTTGACAACCTTTAAACAATTTTAATAACTATCTCAAAAATTGTCGCTCTGATGCAAACAACTGCTGAGTTATCTACTCAAATTTGTTGAACAAAACGACTTACGTATTTTAAACATGCTAACCTTTAGCCCGGTAAGCAAATTAAAAAAAAACGCAATATGTAGGCTACACGAGAACGGAGACGTCGAGTAACCAAAACAAATGCGTTAAAACAAATTCGTACACGTTATTTATCAATTTAACTCTAGAATTAAAGGATATACAACGAGAAACAACGTTTGACAACCTTTAAACAGTTTTAATAACTATCTCAAAAATTGTCGCTCTGATGCAAACAACTGATGAGTTATCTACTTAAATTTGATGAACAAAACGACTTACGTATTTTAAACATGCTAACCTTTAGCCCGGTAAGCAAATTAAAAAAAAAAACGCAATATGTAGGCTACACGAGAACGGAGACGTCGAGTAACCAAAACAAATGCGTTAAACAAATTCGTACACGTTATTTATCAATTTAACTCTAGAATTAAAGGATATACAACGAGAAACAACGTTTGACAACCTTTAAACAGTTTTAATAACTATCTCAAAAATTGTCGCTCTGATGCAAACAACTGATGAGTTATCTACTTAAATTTGATGAACAAAACGACTTACGTATTTTAAAACATGCTAACCTTTAGCCCGGTAAGCAAATTAAAAAAAAAAACGCAATATGTAGGCTACACGAGAACGGAGACGTCGAGTAACCAAAACAAATGCGTTAAACAAATTCGTACACGTTATTTATCAATTTAACTCTAGAATTAAAGGATATACAACGAGAAACAACGTTTGACAACCTTTAAACAGTTTTAATAACTATCTCAAAAATTATCGCTCTGATGCAAACAACTGATGAGTTATCTACTTAAATATGATGAACAAAACGACTTACGTATTTTAAACATGCTAACCTTTAGCCCGGTAAGCAAATTAAAAAAAAAAAAGCAATATGTAGGCTACACGAGAACGGAGACGTCGAGTAACCAAAACAAATGCGTTAAACAAATTCGTACACGTTATTTATCAATTTAACTCTAGAATTAAAGGATATACAACGAGAAACAACGTTTGACAACCTTTAAACAGTTTTAATAACTATCTCAAAAATTATCGCTCTGATGCAAACAACTGATGAGTTATCTACTTAAATATGATGAACAAAACGACTTACGTATTTTAAACATGCTAACCTTTAGCCAGGTAAGCAAATTAAAAAAAAACGCAATATGTAGGCTACACGAGAACGGAGACGTCGAGTAACCAAAACAAATGCGTTAAAGAAATTCGTACACGTTATTTATCAATTTAACTCTAGAATTAAAGGATATAGAACGAGAAACAACGTTTGACAACCTTTAAACAGTTTTAATAACTATCTCAAAAATTGTCGCTCTGATGCAAACAACTGATGAGTTATCTACTTAAATTTGATGAACAAAACGACTTACGTATTTTAAACATGCTAACCTTTAGCCAGGTAAGCAAATTAAAAAAAAAACGCAATATGTAGGCTACACGAGAACGGAGACGTCGAGTAACCAAAACAAATGCGTTAAACAAATTCGTACACGTTATTTATCAATTTAACTCTAGAATTAAAGGATATACAACGAGAAACAACGTTTGACAACCTTTAAACAGTTTTAATAACTATCTCAAAAATTATCGCTCTGATGCAAACAACTGATGAGTTATCTACTTAAATATGATGAACAAAACGACTTACGTATTTTAAACATGCTAACCTTTAGCCCGGTAAGCAAATTAAAAAAAAAAACGCAATATGTGGGCTACACGAGAACGGAGACGTCGAGTAACCAAAACAAATGCGTTAAACAAATTCGTACACGTTATTTATCAATTTAACTCTAGAATTAAAGGATATACAACGAGAAACAACGTTTGACAACCTTTAAACAGTTTTAATAACTATCTCAAAAATTATCGCTCTGATGCAAACAACTGATGAGTTATCTACTTAAATTTGATGAACAAAACGACTTACGTATTTTAAACATGCTAACCTTTAGCCCGGTAAGCAAATTAAAAAAAAAACGCAATATGTAGGCTACACGAGAACGGAGACGTCGAGTAACCAAAACAAATGCGTTAAACAAATTCGTACACGTTATTTATCAATTTAACTCTAGAATTAAAGGATATACAACGAGAAACAACGTTTGACAACCTTTAAACAATTTTAATAACTATCTCAAAAATTATCGCTCTGATGCAAACAACTGATGAGTTATCTACTTAAATTTGATGAACAAAACGACTTACGTATTTTAAACATGCTAACCTTTAGCCCGGTAAGCAAATTAAAAAAAAAACGCAATATGTAGGCTACACGAGAACGGAGACGTCGAGTAACCAAAACAAATACGTTAAACAAATTCGTACACGTTATTTATCAATTTAACTCTAGGATTAAAGGATATACAACGAGAAACAACGTTTGACAACCTTTAAACAGTTTTAATAACTATCTCAAAAATTATCGCTCTGATGCAAACAACTGATGAGTTATCTACTTAAATATAATGAACAAAACGACTTACGTATTTTAAACATGCTAACCTTTAGCCCGGTAAGCAAATTAAAAAAAAAACGCAATATGTAGGCTACACGAGAACGGAGACGTCGAGTAACCAAAACAAATGCGTTAAACAAATTCGTACACGTTATTTATCAATTTAACTCTAGAATTAAAGGATATACAACGAGAAACAACGTTTGACAACCTTTAAACAGTTTTAATAACTATCTCAAAAATTGTCGCTCTGATGCAAACAACTGATGAGTTATCTACTTAAATTTGATGAACAAAACGACCTACGTATTTTAAACATGCTAACCTTTAGCCCGGTAAGCAAATTAAAAAAAAAACGCAATATGTAGGCTACACGAGAACGGAGACGTCGAGTAACCAAAACAAATGCGTTAAACAAATTCGTACACGTTATTTATCAATTTAACTCTAGAATTAAAGGATATACAACGAGAAACAACGTTTGACAACCTTTAAACAATTTTAATAACTATCTCAAAAATTATCGCTCTGATGCAAACAACTGATGAGTTATCTACTTAAATTTGATGAACAAAACGACTTACGTATTTTAAACATGCTAACCTTTAGCCCGGTAAGCAAATTAAAAAAAAAACGCAATATGTAGGCTACACGAGAACGGAGACGTCGAGTAACCAAAACAAATGCGTTAAACAAATTCGTACACGTTATTTATCAATTTAACTCTAGAATTAAAGGATATACAACGAGAAACAACGTTTGACAACCTTTAAACAATTTTAATAACTATCTCAAAAATTATCGCTCTGATGCAAACAACTGATGAGTTATCTACTTAAATTTGATGAACAAAACGACTTACGTATTTTAAACATGCTAACCTTTAGCCCGGTAAGCAAATTAAAAAAAAAACGCAATATGTAGGCTACACGAGAACGGAGACGTCGAGTAACCAAAACAAATGCGTTAAACAAATTCGTACACGTTATTTATCAATTTAACTCTAGAATTAAAGGATATACAACGAGAAACAACGTTTGACAACCTTTAAACAATTTTAATAACTATCTCAAAAATTATCGCTCTGATGCAAACAACTGATGAGTTATCTACTTAAATATGATGAACAAAACGACTTACGTATTTTAAACATGCTAACCTTTAGCCCGGTAAGCAAATTAAAAAAAAAACGCAATATGTAGGCTACACGAGAACGGAGACGTCGAGTAACCAAAACAAATGCGTTAAACAAATTCGTACACGTTATTTATCAATTTAACTCTAGAATTAAAGGATATACAACGAGAAACAACGTTTGACAACCTTTAAACAGTTTTAATAACTATCTCAAAAATTATCGCTCTGATGCAAACAACTGATGAGTTATCTACTTAAATATGATGAACAAAACGACTTACGTATTTTAAACATGCTAACCTTTAGCCCGGTAAGCAAATAAAAAAAAAATGCAATATGTAGGCTACACGAGAACGGAGACGTCGAGTAACCAAAACAAATGCGTTAAACAAATTCGTACACGTTATTTATCAATTTAACTCTAGAATTAAAGGATATACAACGAGAAACAACGTTTGACAACTTTTAAACAGTTTTAATAACTATCTCAAAAATTATCGCTCTGATGCAAACAACTGATGAGTTATCTACTTAAATTTGATGAACAAAACGACTTACGTATTTTAAACATGCTAACCTTTAGCCAGGTAAGCAAATTAAAAAAAAAACGCAATATGTAGGCTACACGAGAACGGAGACGTCGAGTAACCAAAACAAATGCGTTAAACAAATTCGTACACGTTATTTATCAATTTAACTCTAGAATTAAAGGATATACAACGAGAAACAACGTTTGACAACTTTTAAACAGTTTTAATAACTATCTCAAAAATTATCGCTCTGATGCAAACAACTGATGAGTTATCTACTTAAATTTGATGAACAAAACGACTTACGTAGTTTAAACATGCTAACCTTTAGCCAGGTAAGCAAATTAAAAAAAAAACGCAATATGTAGGCTACACGAGAACGGAGACGTCGAGTAACCAAAACAAATGCGTTAAACAAATTCGTACACGTTATTTATCAATTTAACTCTAGAATTAAAGGATATACAACGAGAAACAACGTTTGACAACCTTTAAACAGTTTTAATAACTATCTCAAAAATTATCGCTCTGATGCAAACAACTGATGAGTTATCTACTTAAATATGATGAACAAAACGACTTACGTATTTTAAACATGCTAACCTTTAGCCCGGTAAGCAAATTAAAAAAAAAACGCAATATGTAGGATACACGAGAACGGAGACGTCGAGTAACCAAAACAAATGCGTTAAACAAATTCGTACACGTTATTTATCAATTTAACTCTAGAATTAAAGGATATACAACGAGAAACAACGTTTGACAACCTTTAAACAATTTTAATAACTATCTCAAAAATTGTCGCTCTGATGCAAACAACTGCTGAGTTATCTACTCAAATTTGTTGAACAAAACGACTTACGTATTTTAAACATGCTAACCTTTAGCCCGGTAAGCAAATTAAAAAAAAAACGCAATATGTAGGCTACACGAGAACGGAGACGTCGAGTAACCAAAACAAATGCGTTAAACAAATTCGTACACGTTATTTATCAATTTAACTCTAGAATTAAAGGATATACAACGAGAAACAACGTTTGACAACCTTTAAACAGTTTTAATAACTATCTCAAAAATTGTCGCTCTGATGCAAACAACTGATGAGTTATCTACTTAAATTTGATGAACAAAACGACTTACGTATTTTAAACATGCTAACCTTTAGCCCGGTAAGCAAATTAAAAAAAAAAACGCAATATGTAGGCTACACGAGAACGGAGACGTCGAGTAACCAAAACAAATGCGTTAAACAAATTCGTACACGTTATTTATCAATTTAACTCTAGAATTAAAGGATATACAACGAGAAACAACGTTTGACAACCTTTAAACAGTTTTAATAACTATCTCAAAAATTGTCGCTCTGATGCAAACAACTGATGAGTTATCTACTTAAATTTGATGAACAAAACGACTTACGTATTTTAAACATGCTAACCTTTAGCCCGGTAAGCAAATTAAAAAAAAAACGCAATATGTAGGCTACACGAGAACGGAGGACGTCGAGTAACCAAAACAAATGCGTTAAACAAATTCGTACACGTTATTTATCAATTTAACTCTAGAATTAAAGGATATACAACGAGAAACAACGTTTGACAACCTTTAAACAATTTTAATAACTATCTCAAAAATTATCGCTCTGATGCAAACAACTGATGAGTTATCTACTTAAATTTGATGAACAAAACGACTTACGTATTTTAAACATGCTAACCTTTAGCCCGGTAAGCAAATTAAAAAAAAAAAACGCAATATGTAGGCTACACGAGAACGGAGACGTCGAGTAACCAAAACAAATACGTTAAAACAAATTCGTACACGTTATTTATCAATTTAACTCTAGGATTAAAGGATATACAACGAGAAACAACGTTTGACAACCTTTAAACAGTTTTAATAACTATCTCAAAAATTATCGCTCTGATGCAAACAACTGATGAGTTATCTACTTAAATATGATGAACAAAACGACTTACGTATTTTAAACATGCTAACCTTTAGCCCGGTAAGCAAATTAAAAAAAAAAAACGCAATTGTAGGCTACACGAGAACGGAGACGTCGAGTAACCAAAACAAATGCGTTAAACAAATTCGTACACGTTATTTATCAATTTAACTCTAGAATTAAAGGATATACAACGAGAAAACAACGTTTGACAACCTTTAAACAGTTTTAATAAACTATCTCAAAAATTGTCGCTCTGATGCAAACAAACTGATGAGTTATCTACTTAAATTTGATGAACAAAAACGACTTACGTATTTTAAACATGCTAACCTTTAGCCCGGTAAGCAAATTAAAAAAAAAAACGCAATATGTAGGCTACACGAGAACGGAGACGTCGAGTAACCAAAACAAATGCGTTAAAACAAATTCGTACACGTTATTTATCAATTTAACTCTAGAATTAAAGGATATACAACGAGAAACAACGTTTGACAACCTTTAAACAGTTTTAATAACTATCTCAAAAATTATCGCTCTGATGCAAACAACTGATGAGTTTATCTACTTAAATATGATGAACAAAACGACTTACGTATTTTAAACATGCTAACCTTTAGCCCGGTAAGCAAATTAAAAAAAAAAAAGCAATATGTAGGCTACACGAGATACACGTTATTTATCAATTTAACTCTAGAATTAAAGGATATACAACGAGAAACAACGTTTGACAACCTTTAAACAGTTTTAATAACTATCTCAAAAATTATCGCTCTGATGCAAACAACTGATGAGTTATCTACTTAAATATGATGAACAAAACGACTTACGTATTTTAAACATGCTAACCTTTAGCCAGGTAAGCAAATTTAAAAAAAAACGCAATATGTAGGCTACAACGAGAACGGAGACGTCGAGTAACCAAAACAAATGCGTTAAACAAATTCGTACACGTTATTTATCAATTTAACTCTAGAATTAAAGTATATACAACGAGAAACAACGTTTGACAACCTTTAAACAGTTTTAATAACTATCTCAAAAATTGTCGCTCTGATGCAAACAACTGCTGAGTTATTTACTCAAATTTGTTGAACAAAACGACTTACGTATTTTAAACATGCTAACCTTTAGCCCGGTAAGCAAATTAAAAAAAAAAACGCAATATGTAGGCTACACGAGAACGGAGACGTCGAGTAACCAAAACAAATGCGTTAAACAAATTCGTACACGTTATTTATCAATTTAACTCTAGAATTAAAGGATATACAACGAGAAACAACGTTTGACAACCTTTAAACAGTTTTAATAACTATCTCAAAAATTATCGCTCTGATGCAAACAACTGATGAGTTATCTACTTAAATATGATGAACAAAACGACTTACGTATTTTAAACATGCTAACCTTTAGCCAGGTAAGCAAATTAAAAAAAAACGCAATATGTAGGCTACACGAGAACGGAGACGTCGAGTAACCAAAACAAATGCGTTAAACAAATTCGTACACGTTATTTATCAATTTAACTCTAGAATTAAAGGATATACAACGAGAAACAACGTTTGACAACCTTTAAAACAGTTTTAATAACTATCTCAAAAATTATCGCTCTGATGCAAACAACTGATGAGTTATCTACTTAAATATGATGAACAAAACGACTTACGTATTTTAAACATGCTAACCTTTAGCCCGGTAAGCAAATTTAAAAAAAACGCAATATGTAGGCTACACGAGAACGGAGACGTCGAGTAACCAAAACAAATGCGTTAAACAAATTCGTACACGTTATTTATCAATTTAACTCTAGAATTAAAGGATATACAACGAGAAACAACGTTTGACAACCTTTAAACAATTTTAATAACTATCTCAAAAATTGTCGCTCTCATGCAAACAACTGCTGAGTTATCTACTCAAATTTGTTGAACAAACGACTTACGTATTTTAAACATGCCAACCTTTAGCCCGGTAAGCAAATTAAAAAAAAAACGCAATATGTAGGCTACACGAGAACGGAGACGTCGAGTAACCAAAACAAATGCGTTAAACAAATTCGTACACGTTATTTATCAATTTAACTCTAGAATTAAAGGATATACAACGAGAAACAACGTTTGACAACCTTAAACAGTTTTAATAACTATCTCAAAAATTATCGCTCTGATGCAAACAACTGATGAGTTATCTACTTAAATATGATGAACAAAACGACTTACGTATTTTAAACATGCTAACCTTTAGCCAGGTAAGCAAATTAAAAAAAAACGCAATATGTAGGCTACACGAGAACGGAGACGTCGAGTAACCAAAACAAATGCGTTAAACAAATTCGTACACGTTATTTATCAATTTAACTCTAGAATTAAAGGATATACAACGAGAAACAACGTTTGACAACCTTTAAACAGTTTTAATAACTATCTCAAAAATTATCGCTCTGATGCAAACAACTGATGAGTTATCTACTTAAATATGATGAACAAAACGACTTACGTATTTTAAACATGCTAACCTTTAGCCAGGTAAGCAAATTAAAAAAAAAACGCAATATGTAGGCTACACGAGAACGGAGACGTCGAGTAACCAAAACAAATGCGTTAAACAAATTCGTACACGTTATCTATCAATTTAACTCTAGAATTAAAGGATATACAACGAGAAACAACGTTTGACAACCTTTAAACAGTTTTAATAACTATCTCAAAAATTATCGGTCTGATGCAAACAACTGATGAGTTATCTACTTAAATATGATGAACAAAACGACTTACGTATTTTAAACATGCTAACCTTTAGCCAGGTAAGCAAAATTAAAAAAAAAACGCAATATGTAGGCTACACGAGAACGGAGACGTCGAGTAACCAAAACAAATGCGTTAAACAAATTCGTACACGTTATTTATCAATTTAACTCTAGAATTAAAGGATATACAACGAGAAACAACGTTTGACAACCTTTAAAACAGTTTTAATAACTATCTCAAAAATTGTCGCTCTGATGCAAACAACTGCTGAGTTATCTACTCAAATTTGTTGAACAAAACGACTTACATATTTTAAACATGCTAACCTTTAGCCCGGTAAGCAAATTAAAAAAAAAACGCAATATGTAGGCTACACGAGAACGGAGACGTCGAGTAACCAAAACAAATGCGTTAAACAAATTCGTACACGTTATTTATCAATTTAACTCTAGAATTAAAGGATATACAACGAGAAACAACGTTTGACAACCTTTAAACAGTTTTAATAACTATCTCAAAAATTATCGCTCTGATGCAAACAACTGATGAGTTATCTACTTAAATTTGATGAACAAAACGACTTACGTATTTTAAACATGCTAACCTTTAGCCCGGTAAGCAAATTAAAAAAAAACGCAATATGTAGGCTACACGAGAACGGACGTCGAGTAACCAAAACAAATGCGTTAAACAAATTCGTACACGTTATTTATCAATTTAACTCTAGAATTAAAGGATATACAACGAGAAACAACGTTTGACAACCTTTAAACAATTTTAATAACTATCTCAAAAATTGTCGCTCTGATGCAAACAACTGCTGAGTTATCTACTCAAATTTGTTGAACAAAACGACTTACGTATTTTAAACATGCTAACCTTTAGCCCGGTAAGCAAATTAAAAAAAAAACGCAATATGTAGGCTACACGAGAACGGAGACGTCGAGTAACCAAACAAATACGTTAAACAAATTCGTACACGTTATTTATCAATTTAACTCTAGATTAAAGGATATACAACGAGAAACAACGTTTGACAACCTTTAAACAGTTTTAATAACTATCTCAAAAATTATCGCTCTGATGCAAACAACTGATGAGTTATCTACTTAAATATGATGAACAAAACGACTTACGTATTTTAAACATGCTAACCTTTAGCCCGGTAAGCAAATTAAAAAAAAAACGCAATATGTAGGCTACACGAGAACGGAGACGTCGAGTAACCAAAACAAATGCGTTAAACAAATTCGTACACGTTATTTATCAATTTAACTCTAGAATTAAAGGATATACAACGAGAAACAACGTTTGACAACCTTTAAACAATTTTAATAACTATCTCAAAAATTGTCGCTCTGATGCAAACAACTGCTGAGTTATCTACTCAAATTTGTTGAACAAAACGACTTACGTATTTTAAACATGCTAACCTTTAGCCCGGTAAGCAAATTAAAAAAAAAAACGCTATATGTGGGCTACACGAGAACGGAGACGTCGAGTAACCAAAACAAATGCGTTAAACAAATTCGTACACGTTATTTATCAATTTAACTCTAGAATTAAAGGATATACAACGAGAAACAACGTTTGACAACCTTTAAACAATTTTAATAACTATCTCAAAAATTGTCGCTCTGATGCAAACAACTGATGAGTTATCTACTTAAATATGATGAACAAAACGACTTACGTATTTTAAACATGCTAACCTTTAGCCAGGTAAGCAAATTAAAAAAAAAAACGCAATATGTAGGCTACACGAGAACGGAGACGTCGAGTAACCAAAACAAATGCGTTAAACAAATTCGTACACGTTATTTATCAATTTAACTCTAGAATTAAAGGATATACAACGAGAAACAACGTTTGACAACCTTTAAACAATTTTAATAACTATCTCAAAAATTGTCGCTCTGATGCAAACAACTGATGAGTTATCTACTTAAATATGATGAACAAAACGACTTACGTATTTTAAACATGCTAACCTTTAGCCAGGTAAGCAAATTAAAAAAAAAAACGCTATATGTGGGCTACACGAGAACGGAGACGTCGAGTAACCAAAACAAATGCGTTAAACAAATTCGTACACGTTATTTATCAATTTAACTCTAGAATTAAAGGATATACAACGAGAAACAACGTTTGACAACCTTTAAACAATTTTAATAACTATCTCAAAAATTGTCGCTCTGATGCAAACAACTGATGAGTTATCTACTCAAATTTGTTGAACAAAACGACTTACGTATTTTAAACATGCTAACCTTTAGCCCGGTAAGCAAATTAAAAAAAAACGCAATATGTAGGCTACACGAGAACGGAGACGTCGAGTAACCAAAACAAATGCGTTAAACAAATTCGTACACGTTATTTATCAATTTAACTCTAGAATTAAAGGATATACAACGAGAAACAACGTTTGACAACCTTTAAACAGTTTTAATAACTATCTCAAAAATTATCGCTCTGATGCAAACAACTGATGAGTTATCTACTTAAATTTGATGAACAAAACGACTTACGTATTTTAAACATGCTAACCTTTAGCCCGGTAAGCAAATTAAAAAAAAAAACGCAATATGTAGGCTACACGAGAACGGAGACGTCGAGTAACCAAAACAAATGCGTTAAACAAATTCGTACACGTTATTTATCAATTTAACTCTAGAATTAAAGGATATACAACGAGAAACAACGTTTGACAACCTTTAAACAGTTTTAATAACTATCTCAAAAATTGTCGCTCTGATGCAAACAACTGATGAGTTATCTACTTAAATTTGATGAACAAAACGACTTACGTATTTTAAACATGCTAACCTTTAGCCCGGAAAGCAAATTAAAAAAAAAACGCAATATGTAGGCTACACGAGAACGGAGACGTCGAGTAACCAAAACAAATGCGTTAAACAAATTCGTACACGTTATTTATCAATTTAACTCTAGAATTAAAGGATATACAACGAGAAACAACGTTTGACAACCTTTAAACAGTTTTAATAACTATCTCAAAAATTATCGCTCTGATGCAAACAACTGATGAGTTATCTACTTAAATATGATGAACAAAACGACTTACGTATTTTAAACATGCTAACCTTTAGCCAGGTAAGCAAATTAAAAAAAAAACGCAATATGTAGGCTACACGAGAACGGAGACGTCGAGTAACCAAAACAAATGCGTTAAACAAATTCGTACACGTTATTTATCAATTTAACTCTAGAATTAAAGTATATACAATGAGAAACAACGTTTGACAACCTTTAAACAGTTTTAATAACTATCTCAAAAATTGTCGCTCTGATGCAAACAACTGCTGAGTTATCTACTCAAATTTGTTGAACAAAACGACTTACGTATTTTAAACATGCTAACCTTTAGCCCGGTAAGCAAATTAAAAAAAAAACGCAATATGTAGGCTACACGAGAACGGAGACGTCGAGTAACCAAAACAAATGCGTTAAACAAATTCGTACACGTTATTTATCAATTTAACTCTAGAATTAAAGGATATACAACGAGAAACAACGTTTGACAACCTTTAAACAGTTTTAATAACTATCTCAAAAATTATCGCTCTGATGCAAACAACTGATGAGTTATCTACTTAAATATGATGAACAAAACGACTTACGTATTTTAAACATGCTAACCTTTAGCCCGGTAAGCAAATTAAAAAAAAAACGCAATATGTAGGCTACACGAGAACGGAGACGTCGAGTAACCAAAACAAATGCGTTAAACAAATTCGTACACGTTATTTATCAATTTAACTCTAGAATTAAAGGATATACAACGAGAAACAACGTTTGACAACCTTTAAACAGTTTTAATAACTATCTCAAAAATTATCGCTCTGATGCAAACAACTGATGAGTTATCTACTTAAATATGATGAACAAAACGACTTACGTATTTTAAACATGCTAACCTTTAGCCAGGTAAGCAAATTAAAAAAAAAACGCAATATGTAGGCTACACGAGAACGGAGACGTCGAGTAACCAAAACAAATGCGTTAAACAAATTCGTACACGTTATTTATCAATTTAACTCTAGAATTAAAGGATATACAACGAGAAACAACGTTTGACAACCTTTAAACAGTTTTAATAACTATCTCAAAAATTATCGCTCTGATGCAAACAACTGATGAGTTATCTACTTAAATATGATGAACAAAACGACTTACGTATTTTAAACATGCTAACCTTTAGCCAGGTAAGCAAATTAAAAAAAAAACGCAATATGTAGGCTACACGAGAACGGAGACGTCGAGTAACCAAAACAAATGCGTTAAACAAATTCGTACACGTTATTTATCAATTTAACTCTAGAATTAAAGGATATACAACGAGAAACAACGTTTGACAACTTTTAAACAGTTTTAATAACTATCTCAAAAATTATCGCTCTGATGCAAACAACTGATGAGTTATCTACTTAAATATGATGAACAAAACGACTTACGTATTTTAAACATGCTAACCTTTAGCCAGGTAAGCAAATTAAAAAAAAAACGCAATATGTAGGCTACACGAGAACGGAGACGTCGAGTAACCAAAACAAATACGTTAAACAAATTCGTACACGTTATTTATCAATTTAACTCTAGAATTAAAGGATATACAACGAGAAACAACGTTTGACAACCTTTAAACAGTTTTAATAACTATCTCAAAAATTGTCGCTCTGATGCAAACAACTGATGAGTTATCTACTTAAATATGATGAACAAAACGACTTACGTATTTTAAGCATGCTAACCTTTAGCCCGGTAAGCAAATTAAAAAAAAAACGCAATATGTAGGCTACACGAGAACGGAGACGTCGAGTAACCAAAACAAATGCGTTAAACAAATTCGTACACGTTATTTATCAATTTAACTCTAGAATTAAAGGATATACAACGAGAAACAACGTTTGACAACCTTTTAAACAGTTTTAATAACTATCTCAAAAATTATCGCTCTGATGCAAACAACTGATGAGTTATCTACTTAAATATGATGAACAAAACGACTTACGTATTTTAAACATGCTAACCTTTAGCCAGGTAAGCAAATTAAAAAAAAAACGCAATATGTAGGCTACACGAGAACGGAGACGTCGAGTAACCAAAACAAATGCGTTAAACAAATTCGTACACGTTATTTATCAATTTAACTCTAGAATTAAAGGATATACAACGAGAAACAACGTTTGACAACCTTTAAACAATTTTAATAACTATCTCAAAAATTGTCGCTCTGATGCAAACAACTGCTGAGTTATCTACTCAAATTTGTTGAACAAAACGACTTACGTATTTTAAACATGCTAACCTTTAGCCCGGTAAGCAAATTAAAAAAAAAACGCAATATGTAGGCTACACGAGAACGGAGACGTCGAGTAACCAAAACAAATACGTTAAACAAATTCGTACACGTTATTTATCAATTTAACTCTAGAATTAAAGGATATACAACGAGAAACAACATTTGACAACCTTTAAACAGTTTTAATAACTATCTCAAAAATTGTCGCTCTGATGCAAACAACTGATGAGTTATCTTTTAAATATGATGAACAAAACGACTTACGTATTTTAACATGCTAACCTTTAGCCCGGTAAGCAAATTAAAAAAAAAACGCAATATGTAGGCTACACGAGAACGGAGACGTCGAGTAACCAAAACAAATGCGTTAAACAAATTCGTACACGTTATTTATCAATTTAACTCTAGAATTAAAAGGATATACAACGAGAAACAACGTTTGACAACTTTTAAACAGTTTAATAACTATCTCAAAAATTATCGCTCTGATGCCAAACAACTGATGAGTTATCTACTTAAATTTGATGAACAAAACGACTTACGTATTTTAAACATGCTAACCTTTAGCCCGGTAAGCAAATTAAAAAAAAAACGCAATATGTAGGCTACACGAGAACGGAGACGTCGAGTAACCAAAACAAATGCGTTAAACAAATTCGTACACGTTATTTATCAATTTAACTCTAGAATTAAAGGATATACAACGAGAAACAACGTTTGACAACCTTTAAACAGTTTTAATAACTATCTCAAAAATTATCGCTCTGATGCAAACAACTGATGAGTTATCTACTTAAATTTGATGAACAAAACGACTTACGTATTTTAAACATGCTAACCTTTAGCCAGGTAAGCAAATTAAAAAAAAAACGCAATATGTAGGCTACACGAGAACGGAGACGTCGAGTAACCAAAACAAATGCGTTAAACAAATTCGTACACGTTATTTATCAATTTAACTCTAGAATTAAAGGATATACAACGAGAAACAACGTTTGACAACTTTTAAACAGTTTTAATAACTATCTCAAAAATTATCGCTCTGATGCAAACAACTGATGAGTTATCTACTTAAATTTGATGAACAAAACGACTTACGTATTTTAAACATGCTAACCTTTAGCCCGGTAAGCAAATTAA